>NC_141547.1:32130000-32265000 GCF_021556685.1 Rattus norvegicus
AAAGCTGTCTCTAAAGATATCCTACATACATACATACCACCATACATACATATATACACACATCATACATACATACATCATACATACTACACACACACCAGCACCATATTTATGTAAAGACCATAAATGGGGCAGTAGTGGATTAAAAGTTGTCTGCATTTGTGAAATAACAAGAAATGACTTTCTCACGTAGAAAGTAATTTCTCTCCTTGTGTAACACCTCCTTCTGAGCACACTGAAAGGGACTTGGGACCTGTGCCACTCCACACCCCGATACCCCAGCACTGGATCAGGTGTCTGTCTTCCTGTCCACAGGGTCTGCACAGAACACTCTTGACTGCTTCTTAGCAAAAGTGAATTTCTTTACATAAAAAATGACAGGTTTGCGTTTTCATCCATCACCAGTGACTTTTATGAGTCTCAAGAAATGTTTCTGAATTTTCTCTCTCCAGGTTAGAAGTTGAAAGCATGGTTCTAAGACAAGGATGTATTCCACGGGAATGCTACTTGGTCCTACAAGGGCATTTAGAGATCATACCTGGTAGCATAAGCATGAACGAAAATGTCAACTCTTTTTGATGTCCTAAGTGGCTTTATAGGGGGAAACATGGTCTCGTTTTCTCAGTCTCTTATGATTGTTAAAAGGTTTATTTTTATTTATGTGACAGTGTGTGTCCATGTGAGTACATGTGTATGTGTGTGTGCACATGTGCACCTATGTATGGGTACCCTGGGAGGCCAAATGAGGATGCCAGTTCTTGAGCGAAAGTTACAGATAGTAGTGTGCTGCCAGATGTGGGTACTAGGAACTGAACTCGGGTCCTCTGGAAGTGCAGCAAGCACTCTTAATCGATAAGTCATCTCTATTACCCCTCCTTATAATGTTATGTTTTTAAAAATTAGATATAATGTATATGTATATGAGAGGATTTCTTTTTGATTCTTTAAAGAAATTCTACATTTGCAAGAGATTTTTCTTTTTTATGTCTTGGCTAAATTTTAGGTTCAGAAAGATAAATTTTAGGCTGAGAAAGTAGCTTTAGTAGTAGTATTCAAGTTGTAACAGATTTCTAATTTGAGCTAAGCCTAGATTGAATTTGGAGACACTTGAATCCAGATGTCCTTACTTGGGAAGAGGAAGGATGTGTTTTGGTTTTGAAATACAGTAGAAATATATATATATATATATATATATATATATATATATATGTATATATATGTATATGTATATATATGTATGTATACACACACACACACACACACACACACACACACACACATATATAATGGGGAGACCAACCCCAATTAGACATCTGTTGCCACCAAAGGAAACCTCCAATGGCAGGGATAGGTTACATTTAAACAAGCTATTGGCCTCATGGTTGCCCCCAAACACCCCAGGCTCTTCCCAAGGCTGTTGGTTGTTTCCCACAAGTCCATAGTAAGGCCCTGTTGCTGAAGACAACACCCACACAACTCACTGAACGTGGAGAAATTGAGCTGGTTCCCACCTGAACCATCACTCCTACTGACTAGTGGTCGTGGCACTGGGAGGTTTGCTGCACAGTGGGTTGGTTGGTAAACACCAACCCAGCCCTGTGACCTACAGTGGTGAGCTGTGTGCACGATGTTCTAGTGCAAAAGAAGCATAGAAGTTGCGAGAGTAACCAGTATTATCTGGTTGAAATTAAGGTCCACTACATGAGATAGAACCCGTTCCTGGCACTGTCCGGTGGCCGGGAACCTAAGATTAGTTAGACTATGGACTTAGGGGGAAACCAAATACAACTGATTGGCTAAAGGAACAGAGCGAGTAGATGGAAACAAACACAGAGACCACAACTGGACAATGTGCCAACAGCGAGAACCTTTGGAACACTCAGTCCTAAATGGGATGTCGCCATCAAAGCCCTCCACTCAGCATCCTGGGAACTCTGCAAAAGAGGAGGAGGAGGAGAAAAGATTGTAAGAGGCAGAGGGGCTGGGAGACACCCAGAAAACAAGGCCTTTTAAACACAGGAGTGTAGCTTTAATTTTTTCAAGGTCTCCTTTTAATGATGGTTATTAAACGCATTAACCTCCGTTTAGCCCACCACCCACCAGAGGTAGTAGAAAAGAAAGGATACGAGGGGAGTGCATCTGTTTGAAATGATTGTTTTGAAGAAACTCCTGTCTGTGTTGTTTGGAAATCAGCAGTTCAGTTCACAGGCCAGCAGCACCAGCTCAATCCACTCGCAAACACTTCATGGATACACCAGCAGTCCAGTTTGGTAGAGTCCAGTCACCAGCACCAGCAATGGCATGACCTAGCAAGGACAGCCAGGCCTCAGCCTCTGCACAAGTCAGCAGGAGGCACTAGGAGGGATGCCAGGAGACGTTCTCAGCTATGCTTCTCTCAGTGAAGTGAAGATCAGCAAAGTCTTGAGACTAACAAACATTGCACAGCTAGCTCTACAAACAAGCCTAGCTCGACCTCTGTCACTGTCCATCAAGGCTTTTTTATACCCTCTAAGCATCACATGTCCTCCATGAGTCTTGCCTCAGCATGTACATCTGTCTCAGCTGGCATTGCTCTGCCAATCAGCCTGAGTCCACCGAAGTGGCAAGAAACCACAGCACACCACCAGAAGGTTTTTGGTACATTTCTCTCTATGGAGTCTCAACAAATGTAGTTCAACTAAGCAATGTAAGACAGACAAATACTTACATGGTAGTGAAGAATCCTCCATCACATGTCCTTTCACATGCTTGCTTTAGCAGAACATCCTTTTACCTTTGTCTGCTTCAGCTAAACATGTTTGCCCCTTCATGTGTTTGCCCCAGCAAAACAACATCCAACGGACTTTCCTGAGAACCCTTAATTGTCCACTTCACAGCAGGGCTGATGCACATGTGAGCTCACAGAGACTGTGCTAGGACCAAGGTAACTCTTATAAGAATGACATTTAATTGGGGCTGGCTTACAGGTTCAGAGGTTCAGAGCTTAAGTCCAATATCATCAAGGTAGGAGCATAGCAGCATCCAGGCAGACATGGGGCTAGAGGAGCTGAGAGTTTCACCTTGTATTCCAAAGGCAGCTAGAAGACTCACTTCCAAACAGCTAGGAACATGCCCACAATGATACAACTCCTCCAAAAAGGCCACACCTCCTAATAGTGCCACTTCCTGAGCCAAGCATATATAAACCACCACATTCTACTCCGTGGCCCCCAAGGCTTGTTCAAATGCATGAGTCTTTGGGGCCATACCTAGCCATAGCATAATTTTAAAAAAGTACATTGAGTCCAACTTCCAAAGTCTCCTTAGTCTATAGCATTCTGAACAATGTTAAAAGTCCAAAGATCAAGGTCTGTTCTGAGATTCATCTAATCACTTAACTGTAATCCCCAAAGCAAGACAGGAAACCAGCTGGACAAACTCCAAACTCTGTATCCCCATGTCTGATGTCAAAGTGGTCGTCAGACCTCCAACTCCTCAGTGATGTTGGTCTCTTCTTAATCGCTGCAAATTTCTTAGCTCCAGCTGGCCAGCATCCATTGTCCCAGTAGTCCCTTCTATTCTAGACTCTAAAGCCAGGGCCATGTGGCCAAAGCTGCCAAGTTCTTATGCTCGCTGGGGCTGGAATATGATCCCTCTCACTACCTCAGCAGCTTTCTGTTTCCAACTCTCTCACCGCCTAAAGTTTGTCTGCCCTGGAACTTGCTCTGTAGCTCCATTCTATTTCCTGGTGTCCCTTTAACACCCAAACCATACATTTTGTATTTTTCCTTTCTAAGCTTGCTACGCTTGTTCAAAAACACTCTTTATGAGACTTAACCAGAGAACAAAATCTCTGTTGGGATTTTTTTTTGGTACATCCTTTGTCAATGCAATTAATATAAATCTCTTTACTTTAGCCTCAAGTAGACTCTTCAGACAAGGGCAAAAAAGCAGCCACATTCTTCACCAAAATATCATAAGAGTTATCTACCAAAGTTCTTTTCCTCTGAGACCTCTAGAGCCAGGCTTCCACAGTTCAAGTCTCCCTAAGCAACAAAGTCTTCTGTATTCCTACTAGGGTAGCCCATTAAGCCCCACTTAAAGCATTCCACTGCTTTCCAAAATCCCAAAATCCACACTCATCCAAACAAAAGCATGGCCAGGCCTATCATAGCAATACCTTAGTCTCTGGTACCAACTTCTGTCTTAGTTAGGGTTCTACTGCTGTGAAAAGAAACCATGACCAAGGCACCTCTCATAAGGACAACATTTAATTGGGGCTGGCTTACAGGTTCAGAGGCTCAGTCCATTATCATCAAGGCAGGAGCATAGCAGCATCTAGGCCAGCATGGGACTGGAGGAGCTGAGAATTTCATCTCTTGCTCTGAAGGCAGCTAGGAGAAGACTCACTTCCAGGCAACTAGGAGAGGGTCTTAAAGCCCATGCCCATGATGACACAATTCCTCCAAAAAGACCACACCTCCTAACAGTGCCACTCCCCGAGCCAACCATATACAAACCATCACAAGGGGTCTGGGACTGATGGGGTCCTAGTGCTGAGAGAGGAGATAGACACAAGCTCTCATCCCTAAAACAGAGGCTATCTCCAAAAGGTAAGTGCTCGCAAAGAAAAACTGAGTATTCTCCAAAGGAATTTGACACTTACAGGTAGGCCTGTGTCCAGAAGTAGATGACCAATATATAGTGAACTCATTTTTTTTAAATTTTTTTTTTTTGCCTCACAATGCTGTGTATGGGTACTACTTTTCTTCTATTTTACAGATTTTTTTCGCTAATATATTTGTTCCCATTTTGTTTTTATGAGTTTTCTGTGTGTGAATACATGTTTATTGTGCTTTTTCCTTGGATCTTTTTTATTCTGTTGGTTTGTTTTGTCCTATTTCTGGCTTGTTTTTATATTTTAACTATTATTATTATTATTATTATTATTATTAATTTTAGATGTCTGTATTCTAATGTGAGTCAGAAAGATTTGGTATGTATTTGTGTGGGTGGGGAAGTGAGGATCTGGGAATACTTTGGGAAGGGAAAATCATAATCAGAAGATAACACATAAAAATTATTTTCAATAAAATAAATAAACAAATTAATAAGCAAACAATCTTAAAACAACAGCAACAACAACAAAAGAAATGTCAGTTGGGGCGAGGTTTGGTATCAATCAGATGCTACAATAATGTCTGGACTTATCCTAAAGCCAAAAATGCATTAAGAATGAATACTGTGAAAATTCTGCCTACAGGATAAATAATGTTACCCCTTCGTGCTGTGTGCTGACAGATAGAACAGTCACCACCCACAGGACGTTCTCAAGGACTAAATGAAAACTGCTAGTTAGACCACGTACTACTGGTCTACCAGCAGAAGAAAATGAAATTGGCAACAGTGATTTTTATTGTTGTCGTTGATTATATAAAAATAATTACTTTCTGTTTGTGGCAGACATATGTCCTTTAAAAAAAAACAACTACCACGTGTCTACTATCTATTGATTTAGTAACAATCCCGATTTTTAAAAATGCCGAGTATGGAAGCTGCTTAGGAAACCAGTGACTGGTTCATTGCTGTCTGTGACATCAGGTTAAAAAAATCCCTGTTCCCTGTCCACACTGAGCCAGGCTCCTGCAACTCAGTGACTGGACAGGGGCTGTGAGCCAGGCTGGTCCGTGGCAGCACTGGGCATCAGGCAGAAAGCAGGGTTCATTTGCCTTATTCGGAGAGTGACTAGAAGCATTTAATAATTTTTTTTAATATCAGGCATGGAGAGGTACTGTCATCCTCTTTTTATTTAAAAAATATATCTTCTAAATCTCATGGGACACGGTCTTAGTTTTGAGGATTGCACCGATCTACCGTGAGCTACCGTGAGCTACCGTGAGCTACCGTGAGCTACCGTGAGCTACTGTGAGCTGGTTTCTGTTTGGCTTCCTTTTGTTGTTTATTACTGATGACAAGTGGTTTTCCGCCACTCTTTAGACCACGCATCCTTATTCAGTCTTACAAATCCTTATGCGCTAGCTATGGAGTGATTGCTTAGTTGATCCCCTGGGAAGGCTGAAGTGAAAGCATTGATTAGACTGTTTTGGGCTGAGAGCCCTGCTCAGCTACTTAGCTGCCAGGAAATTCTGTTCCTTCATCAGGGTGACTAGGGGCAGCAGAACGTTACCTGGGAGATAGTCATTGGTAGCGGCTGGGTCAGAAGTTCCACTTGGGTGTTCACAGGGACTGTAGCTGAGCTGTCCTGGAAGGGAAGAAGCTCACTGGAATCTATATTTGATTTAGAAGATTTTAAGTGGATGTGTCTGTCAATACTTATTGGATAAAGCGTGTGAGGTTTTCTGGACGTGAATCACCGCGTGACAAGCTCCTCAGATGTGGAGCAGGATGTACTACGCTAATCTGATTTGAAGATGTCAGTTCTGGACTGCTTTGGTACTGATGGGCGTCATAGTTATGTGCCGTGGACTCCTTCCCCAAGCCAGCGCCATGGGAACCTGATGGACGGAAACTGTTAGAACCATTTTTAGGGCCACCATTCAAAGGTCCCGTGAAGAAAGCATCAGGAACACAGTGATGTATAGGATGTGGTTTTCATTTTAAATATTATATTTGATTTATTGCTGATGGACTAAAAATGAAAGGTGAGCTCCATTAACCCAGTGACCTTGATCCCCCCACCCTACCCCAAGCAAGATAATTGCATAATGGAAATATAGGGCCTATAAGTATTATAAAGACAACACCCTGAACAAATGAGGTGGTTCACTTCAGTCTCTGAAAGTACCCAATGTATTCAGCACAAATTTACAAGAAGTATACATTTCTCTACAAACAAGAAGAGAAGAATGTCACTTGTGGGTCAGACAAGAGAATGCTCTCACCATGTAGCCCTGGCTGGCCTGGAGCTCTCTATGGACACCAGGCTGGCCTTGAACTCACAGATTATATTTGCTTCTGCCTCCCAGGTACCCAGATGGAAGGTGTGTGCCACCAATCCCAGGCACACCAAGTTCTCCTTTAAAAGTAGCAGTCACCAGTTTGTCCAGGCTAAGATCACCGGCTCAGAAGCATCGCTGTGAGATATCCCACACACACAGTGGGGCGTTCATATTTGTGAGCATTAAGGTGAAGCTCGGGGGTTCCCGCTCACACCCCTCTTTATATATCTGAGTCCTGTGGTTGGATTATACCATCTGGTTCCTAGGACATTAATTTTAAAAACTTGCTGGGATCCATCAGGAGAAGAATGAGGTGTCAGGTGGCTTACTAGAGTTCAGGTCTTCTGAGGTCCCAAAGAAAACACAAGGGGAGGCTGTCAGTGGCCCACATGTGGTAGCCCCTGTGTCACTGGTATTCTCCAGGTGACCTTTGCCAGCAGGGTCCAAATGAGAATAATAGAACAGCATCTGTTTCACAAGGCCACATTTATTCTCCTTCAGAAATAACATCGTTACTTTTTGGAATATGTCCTTTCTATTCTTTGAGTGTGTGGCCTTCATTTGTTTCATGAAGTGACGTTGGAATCCTCTGGTGATTATCTTTGCCTTAATGTTCTCATTTGAATGCATGCAAACCAGAAACGCTGTCATCTGTAAGCCATACACCTCTATATCGACGGGCTCTTTCTTTGTTTCTTTATTTTTAAAGAACGGGTGTGAAAACTACAATATCTGGGTGGTGAGTGTTCTGTCAAAATGGTTTGTCTTTGTCAAGACGCAGTGTCAGGAAATGGGTCATCTGCATGGCTAGCCTGCCAGTCATCTGTGCGGCCTTGTCTATCAAAACAGTGTTACTCCATCCTGAAGAGAATGAATGGGCTGTGAACCCTGGTGACCAGGGCTCACATTTTTGTGCTGCTAGGTGTCTAGAATGGGGTATTTATTAGCCCTTTGGCACCTTACTTTCCAGTTCATCTAAGCATCAACCATGGCAGTACCAATTAACTATGGAGAGACTAACAGTGACCGTCAAGTGAATTAATACAGATAAAATGCTGGTAACAGTGCCCGCCATACAAGGCATATATACACTGGTACACACGGATGCTATAATTATCGTGTTTGTTCCTTTAACCCATTGCTAACCAGACATTTGTAACCCACATTGTCTGTATCTACATATCTATCCCAAGGTTGCCAGGGATATAATTTGGTAAAATTATACCACTAAGGTTTTCTATTTCCCTCTCTGTATTCTATTGCATGTCTTCAAAAGCAGTCATACATATCTTTTGAAACCCATAAATATCTATGATTCAGGTAAGGCATAAATAACCTTTTGAAAGTTAACTGAGAATAGGTCCCCCGTTGAAGGAATCAGAGAAAGAACTGGAAGAGCTTGAAGGTGCTCGAGACCCCAAAAGTACAACAATGTCAAGCAACCAGAGCTTCCAGGGACTAAGCCACTACCTAAAGACTATACATGGACTGACCCTGGACTCTGTCCCCATAGGTAGCAATGAATATCCTAGTAAGAGCACCAGTGGAAGGGGAAGCCCTGGGTCCTGCTAAGACTGAACCCCCAGTGAACTAGACTATGCGGGGAGGGTGGCAATGGGGGGAGGTTTGGGAGGGGAACACCCACAAGGAAGGGGAGGGGGGAGGGTGATGTCTGTCCGGAAACCGGGAAAGGGAATAACACTTGAAATGTATATAAGAAATACTCAAGATAATAAAAAAAAAATAAAATAAATAAAAAAAAATAAAAAAAAAGAAAAAGAAAAAAAACTGAAAAAAAAAAAAAAAAAGAAAGTTTTAGATCCGGCCACAACAAGCCCCGACATATGGGGTTTTACGTCTCAAACCCAAGTGACTTCACCACCCACTACATCATGGCAGCTTTGATTATTCAATTCAGCATCACCACCCACAGACTGAGGACATTAGAACAGAGAGTCTAAGTGAGGGGGCCTTGAGACACAACGGGACCCAAGGGGACTGGATTCCAGGTAGGAGGCCCTCAGTAGAGCTGGGAGAAGGTTACAAGAACTCAGGGTCATGACTCAGAGAGTGACATGCCTATGATTTATGGAAGACTTTAAAATGAAAAGTGGCCATTCTGAGGCTGAGGGTTTTTCTTGCATCGTATAATCTAATTCCTGTAATACCCCTTTAGATATCTCCCCAGCACCCAGGAATGGAAAACATATTAGGAGATGTGATTTGAGTTGTTCAAGGTCCTAGGACCAATAAACTATATAACTGGGACTCACCCCCATAGCACTGAACTCAAACCACCCTTAACTGTGGTTTCCTGCCCACTGGGTAATTCCATGAACATCTCCCCACAGAGTCCCAACATATCATATGACAACATATCATATGATAAGCTTAATGTAACTAGCAGGTCAACTGTGAA
Source organism: Rattus norvegicus (assembly GCF_021556685.1). NCBI lineage: Eukaryota > Metazoa > Chordata > Mammalia > Rodentia > Muridae > Rattus > Rattus norvegicus. The sequence continues at coordinate 32,139,358 of NC_141547.1, forward strand.
ACTTCCAGACTTCCAGGCTAACACAAGAGGTATCTTGATTCATCTGTACCAGGACTAAGTATGGAGTGACCCAACCATAATATGGCACTGGAATATTTGAGCAGGCCTCTCTGTAGGCTGACTCACTGTCTTAGTCACAGGCCTGTTCACTCTGTACTTCAGTCTTGTTCAAGTACAGGCAGAGATGTTTACTTACTATTGTATGTACTTAAAGTTTTCCACAATGAAAGGCAGGGTTGGCTACTGAGAAGAAAGCCGTTGGCACTCCTGTGTCACCTTGGCAGCCAAACTCCTCTTAAGCAGTGAGGGAAGTTAGTCAGAGGACAGCAGCAAGCCTCATATGTCAACAGCACTGTGTTTTGCAAAGTAGTTTCATATAGGTGTGTCTGTTAAAGGCAGGTGCTCTGTGCGAGCTGGGCCACAGAGGAGTTTCAGTGATGTTTGCCTTTAGTGGGCACCAGGGACTGTGGTAGAGCTTGACTGTCGCTACAGAATACTTGAAACCCTCCTTTTACATTTTGAACACCTGATTTATAGATTGTCCCATCAGCAGTCCTGGAGAAAGATAGGAGGAAGTTCGAGTTTTGGGTGTTCTCTTTTTGGCTTGTTTTGTTGTTTTGCTTAGAAACTTGATAATTGAAAATATTTCAGCTCCGTTTTTTTTTTTTTTTCTTTTTAAATCTAGATTCCTGGAAAAGAGCATGTTGCATCCTGTGAAGTAGATGGGTCTATGAGAACAGGCATTAAGTCTCACGTTGCTTGCTGCTAATCTGATCTACATATTTTGTGAAAACTAGTCTCCAAAAAGTATGTAAGAAGGGGTTGGGGATTTAGCTCAGTGGTAGAGCGTTTGCCTAGTAAGCGCAAGGCCCTGGGTTCGGTTCTCGGCTCCGGAAAAAAAGAAAAGAAAAAAAAAAGTATGTAAGAAGTGGAATGATTTGGGGATCTGTGACACTCGTTGGTTCATGGTCACCTTGCAATCTACAGCCTGCCTTTCTTTCAAGAATGTTGTGTAGTAACACTTAATTTCATCCAAATAGTTAATCCAAGCTGGGAAGCAGTATATCATAGTGAAAGGTTTGCAGAGAGGTAGATTCGAATTCCAGCTCCACTGTTCTCTTGATGTGCCTCATTGGAGTAGTGACTTAGTCTCAGCTGGTTCACCGTGAATTGAAAGGAAACAGCTTGTTAATAATAGGCCCCAACCAATCAGTGGTGCCTCGGGCCTTTACTCCCAGTACCTGGCAGGCCGAAGCAGGCAGATCTCTGAGTTGGAGACCAGCCTGGTCTACACAGTGTCTACAGAGTGAGTTTCGGGACAACCAGGGCTACATAGAGAAACTCTGTCTTGAAAAACCAATCATCACCATCGTCGTCGTCGTCGTCGTCGTCGTCGTCGTCGTCGTCGTCGTCGTCGTCGTCGTCGTCGTCATCAACAACAACAACAGGCCCCATTTGAGTTCAAGAAAGCAATTGAAGGGGAGGTTTGGTCCTTTCTTTGTGCCAGGCACTGGAGTATACCTTGCAGAAGGCACAAACTAACAAGTAACTGTAGCAGAATAAGATGTGGTTGCTGACAGGGAGAACACCAGCATCTGGTGTTCAAGAATGAAATAAAGAACTCAGGCACGGCAGCAATTCCCTGGCCAGTGATTGACTATTGAGTAGGATGTCCTGAAGATTTTTTTTTTGTCCTGAAGATTTTAAAGCAAAATTAAACAAACAAAACCCAAAAATATTTTAGTCTTTACACACACAAGTTAAAACAGATTTTTTTTCATTATTGAATTTTTTTGTATTTACAAATGTTATCCTCCTTTTCTGTTTACCCTCCAGAAACCCCCTGTTTAATCCTCCTCCGCCTCTCTCCATGAGAGTGCTCCCCCACCACCACCTACCCACTCCCACCTCACTGTCCTGGCGTTCCCCTACATAGGACCAAGGCATAGTTTGGTAGAAACATCGGTTTGTGTATGTGTATCCCCAAGTGACAAATACTGCGGACTTTGAGATCCCTCTCTTTTTCCAAGTAGGGTAATAAGCACACGGGAATTGTATTAAGATCATCTCAGTCTATACTTAGAGTAAAGCTTGGGTCTGCCATGCTCTTTATTGGCTCCTGTTAAAGGGTGAGCTTTCCAGCTTGTGCTGTTGGAAGTGAGTGGAAACTTTAAGACATGGAACCTACTGGGACAGTGTTTTGTCACTGAGAGCCTGCCCTTGAGAGTATTGTAAGATTATAACTTCTTCCTCTTTTTCACACCTTCACCACAAGAAAAAGAGCCTTGCCCTCCACATACCTCATCTATGAAATGCTGCCTCAGACCATGGGCTGAAACGTCCCAAACTATGAACTACATACACCTTTTCTCTTTATATGCTATTTATGTCAGGTATTTTGTTGCAGTAACAGAAAGTCGACTAATACAAACAAAAGCAGCTTGCATCATAGTAGTTTTGTACCACAATGAATAGTTCAATTACTTGACTGATATATATATATATATATATTTCTCTTTTCTCCAAAAATCTTTTATGAGTAGCTCCAATTGGATAGAAACCACTTGGCATAATAGACTTATTAAAAATCTCACTTCTCATCAGTAGTTTAATTTCTTGGAGAGATGTTGGCTTTAAATCTTTTAACCCCTTTCTTAAAATTTTATTTTTTAACATTTCTCAAAGGGCTAGAGAAATGCACGAAGGGGCTGGGGATTTAGCTCAGTGGTAGAGCACTTACCTAGGAAGCGCAAGGCCCTGGGTTCGGTCCCCAGCTCCGAAAAAAAGAAAAAAAGGAGAAATGCACGAGCAGTTAAGAGCACGTATGGCTCTTGTAGAGGACCCAGGTTCAATTCCCATCACCTACATGGTGGCTCATCACCATCCCTAACTCCAGTTCCAGGGAATCCAATGCCCTCTTCTGGCCTCCATTAGCCAGAGTCATGTTTGTGACGCTCATGCACACGTTCAGGCAGGACACTCATATACATAAGTATTTAAATAAAATAAAGAAACACAAATACGAACGGGGTGCTTCTCTTTTTTAACTTTTTAATTTCTTTAAATCGGTTAGATACTACGTTGGTGCCCACAGAAGGCAGGATAGATCTTGTAATGTCTGATGAGTTTAGTATTGGATTTAGATTGGCAGGATTTCTTTCAGGTTCAGATAATCATCTAGTGCTAAATTTGCAGATTAATATGAAAATTATGCATTCTTAATCTTCTTTTTTGTGACACGAGGGATAGGATACCCAAGGGGGTTACCTGGCTAGTTGTCTTGCTGAACCACTGGGTTTCCTAATGTCTGGGTCTGATTTTAGATTTGCAGTTCCAGAAGTTTCTGCTCCAGTACCCCATTGGATACTTCCTGAGGAAAAGAATAAGATGGGCTCATATTAACTTATGAGAGAATGGTGGTAGATAAATACGCCTGTTGGTTCATTCATTTTAATGGGATATTTCTTCCCAGTCACTAAAATATTCATTTTTATCACCTAATGAGTCCTTCCAGTACTAGGGTGCTTGAGAGACTGGATTCACAGTCAGAGAGCTGCCAAGTGAAGACAAGATTGAAGTGAGTTTATGTAAATGGTTCTAAGGGCTTTCTCATCCTGGCTAGGGGGGGACCCTGGGGTACATTTAAGCCCTGCAGTTGAAGGTTAATAGAAGTGATCCTGCTGTGACTGACATTGTCTTTACCATGAACTTTTCTGAGTACCCATTTCCGGTTCGTCTGTTACTCCACTGAGTAACACATTTCTCATCAGCTATAATAATATCAAGGTCAAGTTGAAGTGAGGTCATACTGCCTCTTCTAAGTGGCATTATTTCTCATGTAATCTGGGATGACTTATAGCCCTCGGCCACTCTCAAGGGTTATTATAGACAGCCTGATCACATTGTTCTCTTGGCCTCCACTTATCTGTCATTGCATCCAAAGAAGAGGGAGGGGGCTAAGGGTATGGCTCAGGGACCGAGCTCTTCCTTAGACACCAGGGAGCCCTGGATTCCACACTTAGCACTGAAAAAAGAAATAAAACAAGAAAAGCATTCCATTTTGTTAGAGCAGAATAGTATCCATTAGTAATCTGTGGGGATTTTTTTCCTTCTTTCTTTAATTAGGTTTCTAATCCCTTCATTTATTAAGCCCATCTGTGCTTTATTATTCTATGGACTATGTTCTGGAGAGGTGCTAGGAACTAAAGTCAGTTGGGAATTTAGCTGAGCAACCAGAGAAAGTCCAGTTCTTAATTATGGCCTGACCTCCACAGGTTTATTTAAATAAAGGAATATCAGAGAAATTGTGGCTTCATAGAATGGACTAGGTAGTGTTCCTTCTGTTTCTAGTCCTGGGAGGTGAAAGACTCTCAGGGACCCAAAGGAGGGACCTTAGATGAAATGCCCTACAGTGGGGAGAGGGAACTTACAGAGTCCATCTCCAGTAGAAAGACAGGGCATCAAGTGAGGGATGGAGTTGCCATCCCGCAGTCAAAAACTCTCACCCAGAATTGTTTCTGTCTGAAAGAACTGCAGGAACAAAAATAGAGAAGAGTCTGAGGAAAAGGAGGTCCAGTGACAGGCCCAAATTGGGATCCAGCTCAAGGGGAGCCCCAAGGCCTGTCACTATTACTGATGCTATGGCGTGTTTACAAACCGGGCCTATCATGACTGCCCTACTAGAGGCCCAACGAGCAGCTAAAAGAGTCATCCAACCAAAAGAGAGAAGCTGGTGACCCCTGTGGTTGAATTAGAGAAAAACTGGAAGAAGTTGAGGAGAAGGGCAACCCCATAGGAAGACCTGCAGTCTCAACTAACCTGGACCCCTGAGACCTTTCATACATTGAGCCACCAACCAGACAACACACACCAGCTGATATGAGGCTCCCAGCACGTACTGAGCAGAGGACAGCCAGATCTGGAGTCAGTCAGGGAAGATGCACCTAACACTTGAGGCCCCAGGGAGTGGAGAGGTCTGGTGGGGTGGAGATGGGGTATGGGGACATCCTCTTGGAGACAGACGGGGTAGAGGGAGGAGATATAGAATGTGGGACAGTCAGAGGGTGGACGGGAAAAGGGATAAAGATTGGACTGTAAAAAAAGATTAAAGAATAAAAATAAATTTTAAAAAGGAATATCGGGGCTGGGGATTTAGCTCAGTGGTAGAGTGCTTACCTAGGAAGCGCAAGGCCCTGGGTTCGGTCCCCAGCTCCGAAAAAAAAAAAGAACCAAAAAAAAAAAAAAAAAAGGAATATCATTTACACCCCCCACCCCTCCAAGATTTTACTTTTATCCCTTTCTCAGTGACCCCTCATAGTTCTGGTTGGGTCTGTCTCCTTGGATCTGTGTTTTTATTTTCTTCCTCTTCCCGTGTGTCTGCTCTAGAGAGCCAGTGTCTCATGGGACGTACTTCAGTTCTACCCATCTCAGGACAATGTTAAGTTTTTGCATGGAATTAAGTTGCACATGAACTTCTAACCGTGACTCTGGGCCCTGGACCATATTGTCTTTTTGCTTGCCTACATGCAGACAGAAGCATTCCATACTTCCTTCCCAAGAACTAGGCCTTTCGGACCCACCCTTGCCATCACAGTTGATGTTGCTTACATGGCAGAAATGAACACACTGGCTTAGGGGGGTTTTCACTTCCCATTTAAGACTTCTGGGTGTGGCATGTTTTTAAAAAGCCAGACCTCTATCTATAGTAGATTTTAAATGGGCAGGATGCAGCTTTGGTGATGACAAGCTCAGGATCCAGAAGACCAAATGCTGTAGAGTGGAATTTATGTCTTGGAAAGAGAGCAGATACTATAATGAATTTTTAAGTTAGCAATTTGTTTAGTCTCCAGAGGCCCTGGCAATGTGCTAAGGTTATGAGGGTAAAAAAAGTACCTGCAGAGAGGAATTTCACAGTCAGGACCAACATTTAAAGCAGTAATGAGTTAATGCCTAGAGAGAAACCCTGCGAGCAGGCATTTTTTCATCAGCTCCCGTGTTCGCAGCTGGGTCTGAGGAATGAGATCGCTCCAGCCTCCAGCTTTCATTATTTATGTGCTTCCCAGTTGAACCCTCGGCACACTCTCAAATCAAAGGCTTAGTTTTGCTAGGAGTTCAGCCTTATGCCTGAATGGAGGCATGTGTCAAAGGGGGGCGGGCCCCATTTTATTTATGAATAATTAGCCATTTAGGCTAAAACCAAGAAACACATTCAGCGATTTTTTTTAGTGATTTCTGGGGTTTGTTCCTTGAGAGAGAACCCTTAAGGTGACCAGTGCTTGATTAAATATCCAGAGAAGGCAGACTTCTTTTTTGCAATGTCAAATGAAGATATGTCATATAAAAGATGATAAAAACTCAAAGGTAAATTGAATAGTTGGTGAATTTCTATGGCCTTATCACAGAGAGACTTGAGTTTTAAAGGCAAGCTCAGCATTCTGACGGCCTCTGACGGCCTCTGACGGCCTCTGACGGCCTCTGACGGCCTCTGATCACCTCTGACGGCCTCTGACGGCCTCCACCAAGAGGCTAATGAAGCCCTGACCTGAATTCAGATGGAGTTGCTATGGTTTGAACCAGATTTCTTGTGGAAATTCAACTCTCAAATTGATGACATTTGGAGAGGACCTTTGAGTGGCAGATAAATCATGGGCGGGAGGCAGGCAGGAGGAGATGAATAGCTTTAGAAGAAGAGGAAGAATGTGCTTCCCTCACTCTTTCTCTGTACACCCTCTGCCATGTGATTCATGGCACACAGATCCAGCTCCTTGAAGTTAGACTTCCAAGGCTTCTAGAACTGTAAAACATAAGCTAATTTTTGTTAAAAATTACTTAGTACTACATATTCTGTTATAGCAACACCAAATAGACGTAGACAACAGACCTGTGGACATAGTAAAGCATAGTTTTCCAAGGACCAAGAAGAAGTGTGGATTCATGCTCTTGGGCAGGCCAAAGAACTGATACCATGTTTGAAAGACTCTGTGGGGTCTCATGTGGCCCTGCTCAGGCCTTTAGTGACAAAGCAGCTTTACTCATATTAATGTCTGAACTATGGATAGTTCTTGGTGACCAATTGATTTTTGTTGTTTGCTTGTTTGTTTGTTTGTTTGTTTTATTCAAGACAGGGTTTCTTATGTACAGCAGAGGCTTTCCTGAAACTCATTCTGTAGACCAGGCTAGCCTCCAACTCACAGAGATCTGCTCCTGCCTCCCAAGTGCTGGAAATTAAAGGCATGTGCTATACTGCCTGCCTGGCATGACCAATTTCATTTATTCTCTGGGGTCTTCCTCATAGACCCATATGCAGAAATCCTTGTGGTCAGAAGCACATCCTCTCATGTTTTTCCCATTCTTTTCACCCAGGTCTTTTGGCCTCCCTGGGGATGCTTCTTGGCAATGACCATTGCAACTGTGCTATTTTAATCTGAATTTGAGGGAGGAAGGGTTAGAGTTTGGCTCAGACTTTCAGGAGAGACAGTCCCTCCTGGTAGATGAGGTGTGGCAGAGTTCACGGTGTGAAGGGCATGAAGCTTCAACTCTTCTCAACTGAGAAGACCAGGAAGGGGAGAGCCAGGAATGGTGGTTCTCAGCTGCCGTGCTCCACTCAGCTCTTTATTCAACCACCCACATTCCCACTTCAGATCTCTTTAGATTCCCTCTTTGATCTCTGAGGGATCAAAGGCCTACTCAGAGAATTCTAGGACATTCTAAATTGTCGTTTGAAATGTATAACCACATCTTCCCTCCATCACGATCAAGGACAAGAACCTTGGGGCTGGAGAGATGATTCAGTTGGTAAAGTGCTTGCTTTGAGCATGGGTTTAAGTATGATGACACACATGAACAGCTGGGCATGGTGACATAGAGAGTTACATGTTTCCAGGGCTGGAGAAGCAGAGACCAGCAGCTGTTTGGGGCTCACTGAACACTCAGCCTAGTGTTTTGGGAGAGGCCCAGATTCCAGTGAGAAGTTTTCTCAAAATTTTGCTTCTGTACAAAAATAAAAAGGAAGAAAGAAAAATATCATAACCAAGACAGCTGGCTCCTGAGGAACAAAATCCGAGGTTGAATTTTGGTTTCCGAGTACTCAATACATCTAGATTATTCACTAATCATGAAAAATAAGAACCTTCTTTGTCTCTGATCCTCCTGAGTTACAGTTGAATACTGTGAAAAAGAAAGGGTGAAGAAACTTTAAAGTGGGACATCCAGAATTTAACCCTCCAGAAGTAACTCCAGAAGCATCATCTATCCATCTATGTCTATCAAGTAATTATCTATGTATGTACCACCTATCCATCTATCATATTTGTAACTATTTAAATATCATCTAGATTCCTATGTATCTATGTATTTATGTATCTATCTTGGCTGCCCTTGAACAGAATCAGATTCTGTTCTCAGAACTCTTATCATCTACCTAGTATCTATATGCTATCTATCAATCTATCTATCTATCTATCTATCTATCTATCTATCTATCTATCTATCTATCTATCTATCATCTATCTATCTACCTACTTACCTATCATCTATCTACTATTTATTTACCATCTATCTATCTCTATCATATCTATCTATCTATCTATCTATCTATCTATCTATCTATCTATCTATCATCCATCACCTTTCTATTTATTCCTTCTTCCATCCACTTTCATGTTCTATTAGTTTACTTAATAATATTTTATAGGCACATGTACGTATATGTGAGTCATTTTAAACAGGCACATTACTTGGTATCCTGTAGATAATTTTATCAACTAGTCATCAACTCATAGTCATTTAGGTAATACAGTATTACATTTAAAAGCAGCACTATGTAAGAAGATTATATCAGAATAACAACTGTATACTCACCAAAATCACATTGTAGCATTTAGCAGATTCAACTCTATTTTCTGCACTGTTGACTCCACTCAATGCTGAAGGTAAGAAAGTATCTTTCAAAGAGGTCTTCTTTTCCTATGGACCATTTGTGTGTTTTAATTCTAGATTCGTTCGAGTTATCAATATTCAAATGTAGTCTAGAGCCCAAGTTCAGTTCCAAAGCATGCTTGGAATTTCACAACCTTATACTTCACAGCAAGACCAGGAGGGATGCAGACCCTTGCTAATGGATAGCACCCTGAATGTCTGCCCTACTCAAGGCAGTCAGTGCTTATTCTTTGCCATACAGTTGGAGCAGAGCTGGGGTAAGTGAACTTCCCAGTTCTTCCTCCTTGTGGTGCCTTCACTGCTGGCGCTTCCTAAAGGCAGATAGAGAAGGCAGTCACACCCTATCTTTTGATGTACGGCACCATGCTCTGAGGTCTGCATGAGAGAATTAATATCCAGTGGTCTCACGCTGTTCAGCCTGACCTCGACACCCACCCCCTCCCAGAGGTTTCTCAGAATTTTGTATCATTCTTCGCAACCCACCTGCAGGCCACACCCAGCCACCCCAGACTTTCCATACTGTTTGCACCTCTGTGTTCTGTACTTCCTCTCATCTGACCCAGTTTCCTACTTCAATTTCCTAAGCTCCTGCCCATCTTACACTTTGGAACTTAATGGCCTGTCATAGCACACTCTCGTGTGTTCCCATCTGGTCTCAGCCTCTGCTCCGATGGATCTTGCCTTTTGCTAGATCTCCCTGAAGCCTGGATACTTCTACAGTTGCCCCTGTCCCTGCAGCCATTTCCAGTGGAGCTGTTTGATCACTGTAAAGACCCCATCTCCCAAAGTCATTGCAGTCGCGCTTTCTCTGCTGCATGAAGCATTCTCCTCTGTTCAAAGTTACAGCATTGCCCTGTTGTCCTCTTGTCTCAAGGTCTTCTTCTCACTATCACTTGTGACAGCATGGCTGCTTCATGTCCCCACACGGAGGGTTCTAGGACTCCTCTCTGTCTGTGTAGCTCTCCATCCATGGCTTCATCAACTCTCATCATATTAACTGTCATTAGCATTAGCTCAAGCTCGTTATTCCCAAATGTGTCTCTTCCTTCCTGTAGTTTTCCTGAGCTCCATATACCTAACCTGAACAGTTTGTTCTTCAACAATCAATGGTTCAAAGAAGAAATCAATGGAGAAACTAGAAAAAATAATGGAGATGAACTCATGTACTTCACTTGGTGTCTCTGCATTAAGGACTAATAGGTTCCTCTGTTTGATGAAGAGTCTCAAGACATACAAATAGAATTATGAAACGGTTTTATTTATTTTATTAACTTACTTGGTTGGAAATTCCCTTAACATGATATTTGCCCAATCCCATAATTATTCAATCATTTTTAGTTGGTAAAATTTAATTCTCTTTATTCTAATGCTTCAGTCCTTAAATTTGAGTTCTCCCTGTGTGCCGGTAAAATCTTGAGCTAGAATCCAATGGCTGCTTGGGTGGAGAGGTGTTGTAATCTGTCTTAAGATCCCAATTCCCACTCTAGTCTAGAGAGGCAAAGATGAGGTACAGGAGGGTTGATGGTCTCTTTAAGAGCAAACCTGGGGGGTTGGGGATTTAGCTCAGTGGTAGAGCGCTTGCCTAGGAAGCGCAAGGCCCTGGGTTCAGTCCCCAGCTCCGGAAAAAAAAAAAAAGAACCAAAAAAAAAAAAAAAAAGAGCAAACCTGATTTGGCCTCTTCTGATGCTATGTGGACACTTTCCCTTGACAGAGCTGACTTTCACCTTCTCCTTGGTCCCTCTAAAGGCTGACTATCTCTGGCCTACTAGGCACCCCCACCTTTCTGCTGAGATACATGTTTCTCCACCAGATTGGAAGCTGAGTCTATGATCTCCCTCCACAAGCTCTGAGCACTGTAGGGAACAAAGAAGCTATGGAGTCCCAGTCATCTCTTTTGCTATTGGATTGTGCCAGTAAAACACCTGGCTTAAGGACATTCTAGATCAGAACTGATTTTACAGTTTTTACAATACCACACATTTGGGAGCAACTGCCAAGCCCTCCCAGGAAGCTTTGCTTCTCCATCCAGAGCTCCCACTGGGCCCAGAGTAAACATTTAGTCCAGGAACAAGAAATTGGTCTCTTCCTCATGAGGACGGCTTGTTGACTACATTGCAAGTTCTTCTCGGAGCCTTCTGCTAATCAGAAAACCCCTCCACACCCAGAAGAGCAGTATCTTACCTCTACCATGGTTACTTTTCAAGGCTGGCAGTCTGCTTCTTCTAGAGGTCCTTTGGTTATGGGAGCAAGAAGAAGAAAGGTACTAGCTCCTAAAATGTCCTGTGGGAAGCCTTCCTGGTCACAAGGCTCTGTGGCTCTGACTGTCTTCAGAATGTGAGGGGTCATGTGGGCCTTTCATTTAGCTGCAAGCTTTCTTTCTAAATATACCCCGTAAACTCTGGTTCCACACAATTCTCTCTTGGGGTTGCTTAGCTGTTTGGCCCACATAGATGTTGGGTAGGTGAGTACAGGCTGAGAGAGACTCTGCAGGGTGACTTTGCCTAGGTGCAGGCTGCCTTGGGGATGTGCTGTTGTGCGTGCCTCTCCTTGGCTCTTGAGATCAGTCACTAATAGGCATGAAGGAGCACCAGGATAGACCTGTGCATTTGAAGACACTGTCAAGTTGTATCTGCTGGCATTCTAATGGCCAAGGAACAGTTCATGGTAAACCTGAAATCTAGGATCTATGGCTGTGGAAAAGTACTCCCTCTTTAATGGAAGGTACTTCGAAGTTGCCTGTCAGTGAGTGTAGGTGGGAGTGGGGAGAGCAGAGAAGGAGAGAAGGAGTAGGGAGGAGGGAGGAAGGTTGGAAGGGAGGAAGGGAGGAAGGGAGGAAGGGAGGAAGGGAGGGAGGGGAAGAGGCATTCAGTTGATTTGTCATCCCATGATGTCTCAGACATCATAGACATTTCTATTTTCAACAGCTTGCTCTGTGTGTGTATGACCCTCTCTGTCTTTTGTGAACACAGCAAACTCCTTCCTATGCGAAGTCCACTGCCACCTTATGACTCTCTCCTATGGACCTACAGGTAGCTTTATCACTAAGGTACCGTATCCAGGGCAATTCAGTTACACAACTATTCTTCTTTTATTAAAAAAATCAATTGATTAAAATTCTATCTTAAATTCTTTTTATTCTAAGTCATACATAAAATCATCACACAGGAACTTTAAGGAAGACACTCAAACACGTTCACAGTCCCAACATTCCTTTCTTCGTTTATTTTCAGCCCTTCATTTTATTTAAAAAATAATCTATACTTTTAGAGCACCCGTTGCCCAGAGGACAGATCTGAAAGCCTTTCAGATTCACTATTGAATCAATAAAATGCTTTTACTTTTTCTCGAATACTGCGAAACTTGGCAAAAGAAGAAAAATGAATTAATTTACTTTTTCATCTGCTCAATAGAAATGGAGAGTAGATAAAAATTGATGAGAAAAAAGGCCATTTAGTGGAGCTTTAGAATTTTCTAGTTGAGAGCTTGAATTAACTTGAGATAACTTCAGAGTCTAAGACTTGAGAAAGTTCAGGTTCCGTGAGTGTTCAAGTCTAGCAGTCATTTTCTAAGTAGTTTGAAGCCTTTCTTCACGTTGCTGCCTGGTTGGTGGTCAGTTGGGTGTGGATTGGCCTCATGCAAAGCAGGCATGTGTAGAATAGCCTGTGGTTATGGAGAATAAGGTTTCGAAGATGGAAGGCTCAGATGTATGCAGCTCAAATGGAGGGACCTGGGGATCACTTTGTCCTCAGATTCATGGATAACAGTGACTAGCTGGTGCCAGGGAGTTTCAGTCACACACTTGTTATGGGAAAGAGAGAGGGTAAAGTTTAAGGCCTCAGGGAAAACATGCAGCTGCCTTAAGCCACAGAATCAGAGATACTCAGTACCACTTTATGGGGACACTGACCCAGTGGGAGTGGTCCTGTGGCTCAGCACAAGCACACTGTCACTCTTCATCACTGTCGTCATGACTGTGACAGTCGTGGTTAAATTGATCTATGACTTTCTGCATTCAGACTCAAAAACAGTCCCACCCCTTGTACTCACCAACCAGACATAACCACCGGTCAGTCATTACCATTTCTGGTTTTGCAATGAACTAAAGGAAGGTGGTGAGTTACATGACGCCAGTGATGGTTAGAGCTTTGGTTTGTCTAATGGTGGCACCAGCATGCTCAGTCACTGAGCTGCACTGCCTAAGGTAGAGGGATGAAGAGCGGGAGATGCTGGGACCCACCTCAACCCTGGGAACCTCTCTTGCTACTGTTCCCACGGAGTGCATCTCAGAACCCAGACTCTAGCAAGCTGGCAAAAGCCCAGGATAGGCTCAGCCCACAGATTGCCACTGGCATAGTTAATGCAGCTTTAGGGTGGAAAGGTGCTACGTGAGCATGGGAGCTTGAGGTGGATTTCAATATGTGGCAGAAGCAGAGATCTGGGCTGACAGCTATGTTAGGGACAATCTGTCAGCCACCTTGAGCCAAGTGTCACAGACCAAAGAGTCTGGGCTCCTGAGAGGCCTGTGAGAGCCCAAACACTGACCTGATTCATTATGGGTTTTTGTTATAGTTGTTGCTCTTGCTATTGTTCTTGCTGTGATTTTATTTTGTTAAATCAGCATCCAGCAATAGTTCACCTTGAGAAGACACCATATGTTCTCACCATATATGTCCTTTGTTATCCAGGGAGAGAACCACACTGTAGCTCCAGATCCTCACTTAAGATGACCATGGTGGGTCTCTATGTCTAAGTGGAGATAAAAATGCTTAGAAAATATTGGCGCTATTGAAATTCATTTATTTCATAAACCAAAACTCTCAACTACTTTTATAACTAGCATTATTTATGACATAAGAGTGTGACTTGATCGAAGAAAATTAGAATGAATTGCCAGGTCGCGTGTGGGAACACAGTGAAACTATCTTTTACTTTGTGATTTAGGATTTTAATCGTTCCCTTGCAGAGAGGGTTCAAAAGAAATACCAAGGAACATTAAGCTTTCTGAGGCACCCATTTCCTGTAGGAAAAAAAATACCTGTCAACCTTTATTTTTACTTTATGCATATAGGTATGCTGGCTAGTTCCATATCGACTTGACACAAGCTATTGCCCTCTGGGAAGAGGAGACCTCAATGGAGAAATCACCCTTACCAGATTGACCTGGGGCAAGCCTGTGGCATGATTCCTTAATTACTGATTTACGTGGACCACCCAGCACATTCTACAGTCTGAGGTCCACGATTACCACTCACTAGCAAATGTATATGTGAAGAAATTGAGTTACTTCTTTTGTATGAATATGGAAATTGATACAGGTACTTATATTTAGACATGTACTTATAATAGTACATCCTTCACTGGAGTTCTGTAGATTAGATGAAATAAGAGAAAACTTTATCACTGTTCTATTTCCGACACCTTAGAACGGTGCCCAGCAATGCATAGTTAATAAGTGAGTAAGTGAATGATGGGACATAGAGTGCAGATAAAGATACTAAAACTGGTGTATAAATCCCGTACGCTTGCATCTATTTCTGGATCCTTCCCTTATTCTGCCACTCACTCCGTTCTTGGAGCGCTGTCAGATCAGACAGCTCATCTGTCAGGCGCCAGGAGCATTGTGCGCATGCGCACACGTGAGTTCTTCAGGGGACCATTCGTTTTTAGATTTCATAATGTACATGCATGCTATAGCTAATACATCTTCCACATCTCTATTTGTTTTACATATGGTTCATGTTCTCACCACAACTTACTTCATGATATATATATATATACATATATATATATATAATCTCTGAATGAGTACACGACTTGACTATACTGTGAGACGAGACGAGACTAGAGACACTTTAAGACTATTCAACGAGCAGCATAAAAGTAGCTCAGTTTATTTTTATTCCACTCCCCCACCCCTCGTTTGGATACAACAGTATTCAGAGAGCTCATTTATGTGTATGCCTCCTTTTTACATCATGAACTTTTTTATAAGGAGAATGAAGGCTCGGAGAAAGGAAATAAGAAACAGAGACTACTTTTGCCTGTAGGGAGTCTGTAATCCAAGAAGAAAGACAAACCACAAAAATGTATGACCCACTTAGTGAGTACGCACTGGATAGAGTTATTGCAACCCCACACACTGGGAGAGGGAGAACTGTAGGTAAGGAGCTGAATACGCCTAAGTCTGCTGAGTCTGTGGAGAGCCAAGCTCGTCAGCACCATGAGTTGGAGTCTCATCTACCAGTAAAGCCTGTTGATCTTAGAGTGGCAGGCTTAATGGTATCTAAGAAAGAGGAACCTGCCCCTCTCAAGCGCCTTTGGCAAGAATAACCAGGCTATGATATAATACACCAATTCCAAGTGACAAATGAGTGAAATATCAGCCATCGGTGACATGGGCAGAAGTGTCTGTGTGATTGGTCAAGCAGCGTTGCTGACGCTCTGGCATTTCCTGTCCCATAATACTTTGTGGGGATTGAGGTTTTGGAGTCGGGGTCTCATGGCCCACGTTTTGCTACGGAGAGAGTGAAGCCGTGGAGACAGGACGGAAGGAGTGAGGTGGGTTAGAGGGAGACTTAGTTCAGTGCTTGGAATCACTTCTTATTGGCTCTGCAGCTTTGAACAAGTTCCCGAAGCATGCTTGGTTCTGAGTGACGCAACCCGTTTCTAAATGCTGCAGCCTTGACATTAACATCTGACCTACATACGTGTGCTCCGTACAGCTAGTTCCAGACAACTCAACAATAGTTTTAGGTCATCCTGCCTCAGCCTCCTGCCTCAGCCTTTCCCATCCTTCAGAAGGACCGGGACAGCCAGGGGCAAGCTTTACACATGCAGACCAATCGGCGCACATCTGCAGACACAGTTATCTCTGTGACCAGACTCTCACACTCACCACACTGGGCACCTGCCTCCATGATCCCCAAGTCTGGTACTGGATGTCCAGAGACCGCCCCAATAGTGTCCAGCCTGTGGGAAATATCTGTATTAACCAAAGCTAAAACTTCTTATCCCCTCCCCCACCCGATCTTCCCCGGACCTAAAGTAAACGCTCTCTGGCCCTCAATCCCCATCTGTCTGCATCATGATTGACTCTGGCACTTTCTGGGACAGCGGCTCTTCTCAAGAGCCATCCTTCCAGAGCAACCACTCTGTAATATGGCCTCTCTGTGCCTCAGATTTTTCTATTACCACACTGTATTTTAAAACACTTGGGAACTGGTCTCTTCTAAGCCCTCTTAGTTACAGTGGGAACTCAGAAATATGAGAACTAGGAACTATGGGGAAAAGTGTCTTGGTTGCAAGGACTCTTAGCCTTGTTTTGCCGGGAAAACTTTCCTCCCCGTGTTTTTTTGGAAGAACAACTTCCGGTGAGGTCAGTGTTGTCCACAAATGATACCACGCCCTACAAGACCTTCACTTTCCGAATCCATATCTATCTGTCAGAGTTTTTTTCTCTGACCTTACTCTATATTCCCACGAGGAAAAGAATTCTGGACAACTCAATCCAGACTTAAATTGGCTCACTTTGTGTTTCTGTAAGCAGTTTAGACAGACAGCAGAGAAAACATGGCTTCCGAGCCCAGACAACAGGAAGATCGGGAGAAAGGACCAATGCCCGTCACCTGAGGCAATTCTTGGTAGTAATTCAAATAAGTAAAATGTTCTTAAAGAACTGTGGGGTTATTGTGAACTGATTGTCTCCAAAACAAGTTTGTTTAGTCCAGGAACCACTTACTGCAGAGCAAAGAGTAAAAGTGAGATTTGACTCGCATTACACCCAATCTCCTGGGAGGAGTCACAGACTGAGGACTTCTGAAAGGCCAAAGCAAATTCAGGTAAAAGCCACACCCACTGCTGGCATTAGAACTCCTTCGGAGTGTGTGGAAAGCTGAATCCTGGGAATTGCTTCACAGTGAACGACTATTTCCGGGACTTATCTGAAACACGTGGGCAGCTAGCAAGTATGAAAACTGTGAAGAATAGCACGTGTGTTCAGTGGTGTGCATGCACACACACACTTGTATTTTTAATTTGTGACTATTAAGTTGTTGGCAATATTCCTTTATTATCCTTTTAATGTCCATGAAATCTCTAGATTCACTTTATTTCTGGATGGTTGTTGGTAATTAATCCACCAGGTGGTGCTCTGAAACCAAATTGACTTCAGTCCTAATTTGAATGACTTGTCACCTGGAATAAAACTCAACCTTTCAACTATTATCAAACTGAAAAAGGGTATACGGCCAACTAACCTTTCTGTGAAAATATGTGTGTTCTGTAATTATGCCAAACATGTTTGTTAGAACCATGTTAAGAGCGGTTGGGGATTTAGCTCAGTGGTAGAGCGCTTGCCTAGCAAGCTCAAGGCCCTGGGTTCGGTCCCCAGCTGCGAGAAAAAAAAAAAAAAATTTGGAAAAAGAACCATGTTAAGATGGAAATGGTTACTCTGCTTTTGTTTGTCTTAGACAGTATGTGAAATCAAGAGAAGGCTGTTGGTACAAAGACCATCTATGCTCACTGTCCTCTTCCCAGTCCGTAGGGCCTCAAGCTGGTCTCTGTCAGAGCTCACAGTTCTATGTGTGTTGGGTGAGGCCCTGAGATGCCATGATCATTGCAGGGAATGTGTTAGCTACTTGTTGAGACTTACCTGACAGGAATTGGTTTAAAAGAAGAATGCTTTACTTCAGTTCACAATTCCAGGGATACAGATCACTAGAGCAGGGAAGGCATGAAGGCAGGAGCATGAGAGGTCAGAAAGGAGGAAGAGGGGAGAGGGAGAGGGAAGAGGGAGAGGTAAAGGGAGAGGAGAGGAAGAGAGGGAGGGGGAGAGGGGAGAGGAAGAGGGGAGAGGTAGGGTATAGAAAGAGAGGAGGGGAAGAGGAGCAGAGAGGGACAGGGAGAGAAGGAGAAAGTGAGAGGAGAGAGAGAGAGACAGAGACAGACAGAGAGAGAGACAGAGAGAGAGAGAGAGAGAGAGAGAGAGAGAGAGAGAGAGAGAGAGAGAGAATATGCTGGTACGTTTCATCCCCTACTTATTCAATCTAGGACCTTAATCTAGGACCTCAGTGCATGGAATGGTGGTGTCCACAAACATTTAGGATGGTTTTTCCTCCCTAGTCACCCTAATCTAGAAGCTCCCTCACAGATGACACCCACAGATCTGTCTCCTATGTGGTTCTAGTCCCAGTCAAGTTAACAGTCTTAGCCTTCCCACTGGCTAACCTGGTTTCATCAAACACCCCTGGTTTTGCTCCATTCCTTTGTTACCGGCTCAACTCCATCCTCAGTGGGTCCATCTAAGGCTGTGGATCTGTGGTCTGGTTTGTTCATCCAGCACCCGCTTCCTTCTTGCTTTCTCTGAAATTGTATTCCTAGATAAGTGTGACCATTTCCCACTCTATCCACCAGAAGAGAACAGAGGAGAAATGCACTAGGGGGCTGGGCTCTAAAAGATTTGGCACTAAATAACCAAAACCAATGGTTCAGAATGACCATGTGAATACAATGCCAGCATCTTTGGAGTCAAACTGTCCTGGGTTCAAGTTCTGACTGCTCTGGATGTGACCATTGTGATTTGGATAAAGCTAGGTGGCATCTTTGAAATTCAGTGTTCTCTCCTACATGGTGGGATAATCCCTGCTTTGCTTGGTTGTTGGGGGAGTGAGTGAAATCACGTGCTGAAGACATCTCAGTGACCAGACCACCCATCAGTGCCAGGGCCCTTCTGCTTTTCTTCTTTATTTCTATGCTTTACCTTGTCTTCCAGTGCCAGCGACAGATGCCCCCAAGTGCCACCCCTGCCTCACAACCTGCTCTCATATTTCCCACTGACCACACCTTTATCTCTACTGTACTGGCCAGTATGATGGTTAGTGCCAATCACTAACTGGACAAAATCTAGGATTACTTGGGAAATGGGTCTCAGAGCAGACCCATGGGGGTTATCTTGATTACATATTAATTGTGGGCAATATCTGGGCTATGTAAGTGGAGAACGTGATCTGAGCACTAGACTACATTCGGAGATCTCCTCAAAGCCAGCTGCCATAACATTGATGGAGTAACCTTGTAACCTTGGAGTGTGAGTTAAGATAAACCCTTTGCCCTTTGAGTTGCTTTTGTTCCTGACAGCAGCAGGAAAAATGACCCAAGATGGTTAATACCGCATTGTTTATGACAGAGCACCTGAGTTGGCTAAATAAAAGCATTTACATCTCAGGATTGAGTCTACGATTAGAGAGTCCATCGGTTCAGGTGAGGGGCTCACGGCAGTCGGCATCACACCTTGGCAGACGCATACTGGGAACAAATCCATCACTGAGTGGGGAAGCATGGGGAGACTAAAAAGTCAGACTCAGACATTTATACACCTCACTCCCAAAGCCAACGTTCTTTCCAAAGGCAGGGTGTGCAGTCACCTAAGGACTTCCCATGATGCTCTACCAGTGAGAGGTCCCATCCATCAGCTCCCGCATCTCCATAATAGAGATGAAGGTCCAAATCCAAGGCAAAGCCTCATTTCCACAAGGCTGCCACCATATCCGGAGCATAGCTAGCTTCATTGCTTCCCGCCGCATACTGCCCTGTGTGCTATGCTGCCAACTACCTACTGTGGCTTGCAGTCCTGGTCAGTGGTCAGTTGCTTACACCTCAAATGATTGGTGTGATGGTTTGTATATGCTCGACCCAGGGAGTGGCACTAATTGAAGGTGTGGCCCGGTTTGAGTGGGTGTGGCCTTTATGGAGGAGGCATGGCACTGTGGGTGTGGACTTTAAGACCCTCATCCTAGCTTCTTGGAAGCCACTATTCTGCTAGTAGCCTTCAGATGAAGATGTAGAACTCAGCTCCTCCTGCACCATGTCTGCCTGGATGCTGCCATGTTCCTGCCTTGATGATAATGGACTGAACCTCTGAACCTCTTAGCCAGCCCCAGTTAAATGTTGTCCTTTATAAGAGTTGCCTTGGTCATGGTGTCTGTTCACAGCAGTAAAACCCCAAGACAGTTGCAATCCCTACGGCATGGCCTCCGGCTATAACTACCTCACTCCCTACCCAGGGAGATCCCCATTCTTGCTGCCCAGTTAACCAGCCTCTACCCCCAGATAATTGTCCTCTTATTTTAATAATTTTTAGCCTCTGAACATGTGTAAACCACAGACACTTTCTTTGTATGGGGAATCGAGACATTTTTGTTAAAATCTAGCCTCACCTTTTTAAATAGGAAGTTCTAGGCTTTGAGTAATAGCCATATTTTAACAGGACTTTTGCAAGTGCCCCCCACTTTGTCAGTGATGGAAATGGCCGTGAAAAGTCTGCTGCCCCATGTAGATACTGTTTATAGTCACAGATACAGAAATGTAGTTACTGGCATTTGCTCAGCTTTGGGGTTCTGGAAAACTGATTCTTATTGTAGATTATATTTACAAAGTAGAACTCTGCTCTTAAAAGTAGCTACAGCTATTTGATGGAACAAACGGCCATCGTCTCCATGGTCCTGATGTTACAGTGTGTGTAGGCTAGCCATAAAATGCTTCAGTTCACCAAAGCCATTGCTTCTTAATTATTTTCAAAAACTAAAAACCAAAACATTTCATGCCACCCTTCTGTGCCACCCAACCTCCCCACCCCCGAATACGATTCTGAAAACCTCTGTTCCCCTTGAAGAGTGCACATGGAACGCAACAAATCGTTCTTTTTTTCCTTTTATTGCTTATTTTTTATTTTCATTTTAAATGTTATTCTCTTTCCCGGTTTCCCCGACATAAGCCCCCTATCCCATTCCCCTCCCCATTCACCTTCCCCCTCCCCCCCTCAGACATTCCCTGCACTGGGGGTCCAACCTTGGCAGGACCAAGGGCTTCCCCTTCCACTGGTGCCCCAACAAGGTTATTCTCTGTTACATATGCAGTTGGAGCCCAGGGTCAGTCCATGTATAGTCTTTGGGTAGTGGTTTAGTCCCTGGGAGCTCTGGTTGGTTGGCCTTGTTGTTTTCATGGGGTTGCAAGTCCCTTGAAGCTGTTTCAATCCTTTCTCTAATTCCTCCAACGGGGGGTGGGGGGCCTGGTCCGTTTTCAGTTCAATGGTTTGCTGCTAGCATTTGCTTCTGCATTTGACATGCTCTGGCTGTATTTCTCAGGAGACATCTATATCCAGTTCCTGTCAATATGCACTTCTTAGCTTCATTAATCTTATTTAGTTTTGGCAGATATATATATATATATAGATAGATAGATAGATAAATAGATAGATAGATAGATAGATAGATAGATAGATAGATAGATAGATAGATAGAGATATAGATATCTCACTTGTGGGGCAGACTCTGAATGACTATTGCTTCAGTCTCTGCTCCAAACTTTGCCTCCATATACCCTGCTATGAATATTTAGTTCCCCCCCCCCTTTTTTTTATTAACTTGAGTATTTCTTATATACATTTCGAGTGTTATTCCCTTTCCCGGTTTCCGGGCAAACATCCCCCTCCCCCTCCCCTTCTTTATGGGTGTTCCCCTCCCCATCCTCCCCCATTGCCGCCCTCCCCCCAACAATCTAGTTCACTGGGGGTTCAGTCTTGGCAGGACCCAGGGCTTCCCCTTCCACTGGTGCTCTTACTAGGATATTCATTGCTACCTATGAGGTCAGAGTCCAGGGTCAGTCCATGTATAGTCTTTAGGTAGTGGCTTAGTCCCTGGAAGCTCTGGTTGCTTGGCATTGTTGTACATATGGGGTCTCGAGCCCCTTCAAGCTCTTCCAGTTCTTTCTCTGATTCCTTCAACGGGGGTTCTATTCTCAGTTCAGTGGTTTGCTGCTGGCATTCGCCTCTGTATTTGCTGTATTCTGGCTGTGTCTCTCAGGAGCAATCTACATCCGGCTCCTGTCGGTCTGCACTTCTTTGCTTCATCCATCTTGTCTAATTGGATGACTGTATATGTATGGGCCACATGTGGGGCAGGCTGTGAATGGGTGTTCCTTCTATGTCTGTTTTAATCTTTGCCTCTCTATTCCCTGCCAAGGGTATTCTTGTTCCCCTTTTAAAAAAGGAGTGAAGCATTCACATTTTGATCATCCATCTTGAGTTTCATTTGTTCTAGGCATCTAGGGTAATTCAAGCATTTGGGCTAATAGCAACTTATCAATGAGTGCATACCATGTGTGTTTTTCTGTGATTGGGTTAGCTCACTCAGGATGATATTTTCAAGTTCCAAAAATTTGCCTACGAATTTCATAAAGTCATTGTTTTTGATAAGCTGAGTAATATTCAATTGTGTAGATGTACCACATTTTCTGTATCCATTCCTCTGTTGAAGGGCATCTGGGTTCTTTCCAGCTTCTGGCTATTATAAATAAGGCTGCGATGAACATAGTGGAGCACGTGTCTTTGTTATATGTCGGGGCATCTTTTGGGTATATGCCCAAGAGAGGTATAGCTGGATCCTCAGGCAGTTCAATGTCCAATTTTCTGAGGAACCTCCAGGCTGATTTCCACAATGGTTGTACCAGTCTGCAATCCCACCAACAATGGAGGAGTGTTCCTCTTTCTCCACATCCTCGCCAGCATCTGCTGTCACCTGAGTTTTTGATCTTAGCCATTCTCACTGGTGTGAGGTGAAATCTCAGGGTTGTTTTGATTTGCATTTCCCTTATGACTAAAGATGTTGAACATTTCTTTAGGTGTTTCTCAGCCATTTGGCATTCCTCAGCTGTGAATTCTTTGTTTAGCTCTGAACCCCATTTTTAATAGGGTTGTCTCCCTGCGGTCTAACTTCTTGAGTTCTTTGTATATTTTGGATATAAGGCCTCTATCTGTTGTAGGATTGGTAAAGATCTTTTCCCAATCTGTTGGTTGCCGTTTTGTCCTAACCACAGTGTCCTTTGCCTTACAGAAGCTTTGCAGTTTTATGAGATCCCATTTGTCGATACTTGATCTTAGAGCATAAGCCATTGGTGTTTTGTTCAGGAAATTTTTTCCAGTGCCCATGTGTTCCAGATGCTTCCCTAGTTTTTCTTCTATTAGTTTGAGTGTATCTGGTTTGATGTGGAGGTTCTTGATCCACTTGGACTTAAGCTTTGTACAGGGTGATAAGCATGGATCGATCTGCATTCTTCTACATGTTGATCTCCAGTTGAACCAGCACCATTTGCTGAAAATGCTATCTTTTTTCCATTTGATGGTTTTGGCTCCTTTGTCAAAAATCAACTGCCCATAGGTGTGTGGGTTCATTTCTGGGTCTTCAATTCTGTTCCATTGGTCTATCTGTCTGTCTCTGTACCAATACCATGCAGTTTTTATCACTATTGCTCTGTAATACTGCTTGAGTTCAGGGATAGTGATTCCCCCTGAAGTCCTTTTATTGTTGAGGATAGTTTTAGCTATCCTGGGTTTTTTGTTATTCCAGATGAATTTGCAAATTGTTCTGTCTAACTCTTTGAAGAATTGGATTGGTATTTTGATGGGGATTGCATTGAATCTGTAGATCGCTTTTGGTAGAATGGCCATTTTTACTATATTAATCCTGCCAATCCATGAGCATGGGAGATCTTCCCATCTTCTGAGGTCTTCTTCAATTTCTTTCTTCAGAGTCTTGAAGTTCTTATTGTACAAATCTTTTACTTGCTTGGTTAAAGTCACACCGAGGTACTTTATATTATTTGGGTCTATTATGAAGGGTGTCGTTTCCCTAATTTCTTTCTCGGCTTCTTTCTCTTTTGTGTAGAGGAAGGCTACTGATTTATTTGAGTTAATTTTATACCCAGCCACTTTGCTGAAGTTGTTTATCAGCTTTAGTAGTTCTCTGGTGGAACTTTTGGGATCACTTAAATATACCATCATATCATCTGCAAATAGTGATATTTTGACTTCTTCTTTTCCGATCTGTATCCCCTTGATCTCCTTTTGTTGTCTGATTGCTCTGGCTAGAACTTCAAGAACTATATTGACTAAGTAGGGAGAGAGTGGGCAGCCTTGTCTAGTCCCTGATTTTAGTGGGATTGCTTCAAGTTTCTCTCCATTTAGTTTAATGTTAGCAACTGGTTTGCTGTATATGGCTTTTACTATGTTCAGGTATGGGCCTTGAATTCCTATTCTTTCCAGGACTTTTATCATGAAGGGGTGTTGAATTTTGTCAAATGCTTTCTCAGCATCTAATGAAATGATCATGTGGTTTTGTTCTTTCAGTTTGTTTATATAATGGATCACGTTGATGGTTTTCCGTATATTAAACCATCCCTGCATGCCTGGGATCAAGCCTACTTGATCATGGTGGATGGTTGTTTTGATGTGCTCTTGGATTCGGTTTGCCAGAATTTTATTGAGTATTTTTGCGTTGATATCCATAAGGGAAATTGGTCTGAAGTTCTCTTTCTTTGTTGGGTCTTTGTGTGGTTTAGGTATAAGAGTAATTGTGGCTTCATAGAAGGAATTCAGTAGTGCTCCATCTGTTTCAATTTTGTGGAATAGTTTGGATAATATTGGTATGAGGTTTTCTATGAAGGTCTGATAGAATTCTGCACTAAACCCGTCTGGACCTGGGCTCTTTTTGGTTGGAAAACCTTTAATGACTGCTTCTATTTCCTTAGGAGTTATGGGGTTGTTTAACTGGTTTATCTGTTCCTGATTTAACTTCGGTACCTGGTATCTGTCTAGGAAATTGTCCATTTCCTGCAGATTTTCAAGTTTTGTTGAATATAGGCTTTTATAGTAAGATCTGATGATTTTCTGAATTTCCTTTGATTCTGTAGTTATGTCTCCCTTTTCATTTCTGAAAATTCATTTCATTGTTAATTTGGACACACTCTCTGTGTACTCTCGTTAGTCTGGCTAAGGGTTTATCTATCTTGTTGATTTTCTCAAAGAACCAACTTTTGGTTCTGTTGATTCTTTCTATGGTCCTTTTTGTTTCTACTTGGTTGATTTCAGCTCTCAGTTTGATTATTTCCTGCCTTCTACTCCTCCTGGGTGTATTTGCTTCTTTTTGTTCTAGAGCTTTTAGGTGTGCTGTCAAGCTGCTGACATATGCTCTTTCCTGTTTCTTTCTGCAGGCACTCAGAGCTATGAGTTTTCCTCTTAGCACAGCTTTCATTGTGTCCCATAAGTTTGGGTATGTTGTACCTTCATTTTCATTAAATTCTAAAAAGTCTTTAATTTCTTTCTTTATTTCTTCCTTGACCAGGTTATCATTGAGTAGAGCACTGTTCAATTTCCACGTATATGTGGGCATTCTTCCCTTATTGATATTGAAGACCAGTTTTAGGCCGTGGTGGTCCGATAGCACGCATGGGATTATTTCTATCTTTCTGTACCTGTCGAGGCCCGTTTTTTGACCAATTATATGGTCAATTTTGGAGAAAGTACCATGAGGAGCTGAGAAGAAGGTATATCCTTTTGCTTTAGGATAGAATGTTATGTAAATATCTGTTAAGTCCATTTGGCTCATGACTTCTCTTAGTCTGTCTACGTCTCTGTTTAATTTCTGTTTCCATGATCTGTCCATTGATGAGAGTGGGGTGTTGAAATCTCCTACTATTATTGTGTGAGGTGCAATGTGTGTTTTGAGCTTTAGTAAGGTTTCTTTTACGTATGTAGGTGCCCTTGTATTTGGGGCATAGATATTTAGGATTGAGAGTTCATCTTGGTGGATTTTTCCTTTGATGAATATGAAGTGTCCTTCCTTATCTTTTTTGATGAATTTTAGTTGAAAATTGATTTTATCTGATATTAGAATGGCTACTCCAGCTTGCTTCTTCTGACCATTTGCTTGGAAAGTTGTTTTCCAGCCTTTCACTCTGAGGTAGTGTCTGTCTTTGTCTCTGAGGTGTGTTTCCTGTAGGCAGCAGAATGCAGGGTCCTCGTTGCGTATCCAGTTTGTTATTCTATGTCTTTTTATTGGGGAGTTGAGGCCATTGATGTTGAGAGATATTAAGGAATAGTGATTATTGCTTCCTGTTATATTCATATTTGGATGTGAGGTTATGTTTGTGTGCTTTTCTTCTCTTTGTTTTGTTGCCAAGACGATTAGTTTCTTGCTTCTTCTAGGGTATAGCTTGCCTCCTTATGTTGGGCTTTACCATTTATTATCCTTTGTAGTGCTGGATTTGTAGAAAGATATTGTGTAAATTTGGTTTTGTCATGGAATATCTTGGTTTCTCCATCTATGTTAATTGAGAGTTTTGCAGGATACAGTAACCTGGACTGGCATTTGTTTTCTCTTAGGGTCTGTATGATATCTGTCCAGGATCTTTTGGCCTTCATAGTTTCTGGCGAAAAGTCTGGTGTAATTCTGATAGGTCTGCCTTTATATGGTACTTGACCTTTTTCCCTTACTGCTTTTAATATTCTTTCTTTATTTTGTGCGTTTGGTGTTTTGACTATTATGTGACGGGAGGTGTTTCTTTTCTGGTCCAATCTATTTGGAGTTCTGTAGGCTTCTTGTATGCCTATGGGTATCTCTTTTTTTAGGTTAGGGAAGTTTTCTTCTATGATTTTGTTGAAGATATTTACTGGTCCTTTGAGCTGGGAGTCTTCACTCTCTTCTATACCTATTATCCTTAGGTTTGATCTTCTCATTGAGTCCTGGATTTCCTGTATGTTTTGGACCAGTAGTTTTTTCCGCTTTACATTATCTTTGACAGTTGAGTCAATGATTTCTATGGAATCTTCTGCTCCTGAGATTCTCTCTTCCATCTCTTGTATTCTGTTGGTGAAGCTCGTATCTACAGCTCCTTGTCTCTTCTTTTGGTTTTCTATATCCAGGGTTGTTTCCATGTGTTCTTTCTTGATTGCTTCTATTTCCATTTTTAATTCCTTCAACTGTTTGATTGTGTTTTCCTGGAATTCTTTCAGGGATTTTTGTGACTCCTCTCTATGGGTTTCTACTTGTTTATTTATGATTTCCTGGAATTCTTTCAGGGATTTTTGTGACTCCTCTCTATGGGCTTCTACTTGTTTAATTATGATTTCCTAGAATTCTTTCAGGGATTTTTGCGATTCCTCTCTGTAGGCTTCTACTTGTTCTCTAAGGGAGTTCTTCACGTCTTTCTTGATGTCCTCCAGCATCATGATCAAATATGATTTTGAAACTAGATCTTGCTTTTCTGGTGTGTTTGGATATTCCGTGTTTGCTTTGGTGGGAGAATTGGGCTCCGATGATGCCATGTAGTCTTGGTTTCTGTTGCTTGGGTTCCTGCGCTTGCCTCTCACCATCAGATTATCTCTAGTGTTATTTTGTTCTGCTATTTCTGACAGTGGCTAGACTGTCCTATAAGCCTGTGTGTCAGGAGTGCTGTAGACCTGTTTTCCTGTTTTCTTTCAGCCAGTTATGGGGACAGAGTGTTCTGCTTTCGGGCGTGTAGTTTTTCCTATCTACAGGTCTTCAGCTGTTCCTGTGGGCCTGTGTCTGGTGTTCACCAGGCAGGTCACTTGCAGCAGAAAAGTTGGTCTTACCTGTGGTCCTGAGGCTCAAGTTCGCTCGCGGGGTGCTGCCCACGGGCTCTCTGCGGCGGCAGCAACCAGGAAGATCTGCGCTGCCCCCTCCAGGATCCTCAGTGCATCAGGGTTCCAGATGGCCTTTGGTGTTTTCCTCTGGCGTCTGAGATGTATGTGCAGAGCGCAGTCTCTTCTGGTTTCCCAGGCGTGTCTGCCTCTCTGAAGGTTTAGCTCTCCCTCCCACGGGATTTGGGTGCAGAGAACTGTTTATCAGGTCTGTTCCTTCAGGTTCCGGCGGTGTCTCAGGCGCAGAGGTCCTGCTGCTCCTGGGCCCTCCCCCACGGGAACCCAGAGGCTGTATACAGTTTCCTCTTGGGCCAGGGATGTGGGCAAGGGTGGGCAGTGTTGGTGGTCTCTTCCACTCTGCAGCCTCAGGAGTGCCCACCTGGCCAGGCGGTGAGGTCTCTCTCCCACGGGGACTGGGAGCAGAGAGCTGCTGCGGGCCGGGATCCGCGGGTCCCTCCCCCCCCTTTTAAGATAAGGAAGTTAGGGTAGTTTTTTTGAAATTTTGCTTGATTGCAACCTTGGAAGGCAATGTGAAGGCTTAGTGCTAAGGGAAAGAAGTCAGCCTTGGGGCTGAGGAGATGGCTCAGGCCTCAGCTGGGCGAGTAAGAAGACCTGAGTTTGGACCCCAAGAATCCTCATAAATGCCAGACAGGCATGGCAACACTCCTGGACTTCCAGCCTTGGAAGGAGACAGTGAAAGTCCCTGGAGAAGGCTAGTCTAGTCAGACAAGCCATGCCAATGAATTTGGGGCTTTAGTGAATGACCCTGCCTCAAAGTAAGATAGAAGAATGATTGAAGAAGATTCTAGTATCAACCTCAAACTTCCACATATGGGCACACGCATGTATGTGTATCCACACAACACATGTGTCTATATTCATGCAAATATACACATACACACCTGTACATTAAACACAAAAACACACAAAAAGAGGTTGGGGATGAAAGCCAGTCTTCAAAGACCATATACTGTATGATATAGTGAGTCATGGAAGGCACATCCGTAGACACCTAGTGCCAGAGCTAGGGACAATAGAATTACCAAAGAGCAACATTGTAAAGAGCGTTTCTTTACAATGATACAATTGTTCAACATTACACAAGTACCGGGTAAACCTCACAAAACTACAGATGATGGAGGAGGAGGAGAAAAGGAGGAGGAAGAGAAAAGAGGAAAGGGAGGAGAAGAGGAAAAGGAAGAAAAGAATAAGGAGAAGGAAGTGCAGGTGAAACAGTCAAATCTGAATGGGGTCCACCCCTAAGCTAGTTAGATAGCTAGTTAGTCCCTGAGATGATGTAAGAGCATCAATTTTCTGGTTTTGATTTTGTGTTCTAGGTTTTTATGTTACCAGGAGAATCCAAGTAAAGCGTAATTTTCTGTACTTTTTTTCCCTAATCTCTTATGAGAAACTATTTAAAAAATATGTCATTTTCAAAAAGCCAAATTAAAGAAGTAATCATATATATGATTACATATAAATGACATATATAAATGCCATGAGGTAAATATTTGAGTATTTATATGAGCAGAAGTATTACATTTTTGTGGGAAGAAAAGGTTTTCAATAATTGTTACAATTTTCCATAACAATGGCTCATGGTGTTTTTGCTTTGGACCCACATCCATGGCCTCAGGCTCTCCAGGCAAGCATTGCATCAGCAGTCACCATCTCTACTCCCATGATCCCTCAGTGCTTCTCCTCTCATCCCTGTAGACCATTTCCTCCAGTCATGATATGCAACTGTGCCCTGCTTTCCTTCTTTCCAGTCATCTCCTCTCCTATGTACAAAATGCCATCTCTTTTTATCTCCATAAAACCAGAATCCAGGACGGTATTTTCCATTTGTTGTTCATTCCGCTTTTAGTCACATCTATGTGCACATAAATGCATGCACATATTTCAGTGGAGAGTGTGACATTTAAATGTTTGAATTAGTCCTTTTTATAGCAAAAAGATTCCTAGATTTAAAAAAAAAACATAGCCACAAAGAAGAATCAAGGCATCTCTAGATCATCGAAAAATCCTCAGATGCCTCGTGTTTAGAAGGTTCTTCAAGAAGCATCTGAGAAAAGCAACATGAAATAAGACCATAATTCTATGACCTTGACCTTGGTAAAAACAAGACAACACAGAGGTATGCTCCCAGCCAGTTATTTTCTTACTGTATTAATGCCTATTTGATTGCTATTCTTTATGAAAGGAAAATATGTCTATGCCCAAACATTTCTGAATATCTAACAATCATTCCATATTGTTCAATTATATAAATGAGCTGTGAAGGGTCTTGTGAATGGTTTGCAAAACGTCACTTCCTATCTAGGTTGGACCTCTCTAATCCGAAGGCCTGGAGTAGTCTTGAGGTCAAAGAAAGGATGACCGTGGTAGCTTCGTGGAGTTGAGCATTTTCATGGGA
This sequence comes from Rattus norvegicus, assembly GCF_021556685.1. Taxonomy (NCBI): domain Eukaryota; kingdom Metazoa; phylum Chordata; class Mammalia; order Rodentia; family Muridae; genus Rattus; species Rattus norvegicus. The sequence continues at coordinate 32,169,201 of NC_141547.1, forward strand.
GGCAAAATACAACTTCTATTAACTATAGTACAAGTCCACAACCTATTGGTGCATATGTTTGACATTGTGGGGTAGTAGTAGCAACTAAATTATGAAAATAACAATTAGAAGGCATTTATCAGACTTTTCCTAATATCATTCCATACCTGCACATCCGCTCTACCTTATGCTGACTTAGAAAGAGCTGTCTTGGTTCTAGTGAGCTTTGGAAAATAAGTGCAAAGCAAAACAGCCCTTCTGAGAGTTTCTTTCTGACTTGGGACTCTGGATAGCTCCATTATCCATTTCCCGGTGTTTCTTAGTCATTAGGAAGATACTGAAAATGATCCTAAATACTTTTAACATCTCAAACGATCTGATCTGGGACTCTTGGGTGTGCAGACCCCCTGAAGCCAGTGGTTTCCTCTATGTTCACAGTAATGTGGCACCAGAACCAGTACAACGCCTGGTGCCTTTTGTGAAGTCGTGTCAGAAACTTGATGCCATTCTCTGTTAGAATCTTGGATGCGTCACTTGGTGGCCTGGAACAAGTTCTCTACTCCACTGGTTAGTTTTTCAGTCAACTTGACACAAGTTAGGGTCATCTGGAAAAAAGGAAACTTCAATTAATACAATGCCTTCAGTAGATTGTCTTTTGGGCAAGCCTATGGGGCATTTTCTGGATTAATGATGGATTTGGGAGGGCCCAGCTCACTATGAGTAGTGCCAACCCTGGGCAGGTGGTCCTGCTGGTCCAAGAAAGTAAGGTGAGCAAGCCATGAAGAACAAGTTGTAAGCAGCACCCCTTCCTGGTCTCCACGGTTCCTACCTCCAGGGTTTTAGCTCCTGCCTTGGCTTCTCTCTTCATGGACTGTGACTATGAGTTTGCACCACCTTCTCCACAAATTATTTTGGTTTTGGTTTTTATTATGTCAATAGAAAACAAATTATGACATTTTCCCTAATCTCCTTGTGTCGGGTTTTTCCGGCCTCATTGACTGTGCCCCTGAGTACAGAGTCTTGGATGCACTGTCTACTTAATCTGTGACTAACCCTTCATCTATTCATCCTTCAGTCCCTTTTCTGGTAGAACCTTCTGTTTTTCCAAAGGCAATTGATTCAAAATGATTTCTGGGGAAACCTGTATTGATCCAAAGTGTTTTCAGAGGGGCCATAATTCCATTGCCTGAGAATTCCTGGGAAATGGAGTAAGCGCCTTTGTGTTCGTCAGTATAGCACACTAATCTAGTCATCACCTTCATACAGGACCCATGCCAACACAGACACACAGCACCATCCTCCCACCCATCCACCCACCTACCCATCCACCCATCCACCCATCCATCCACCCATCCATCCACCTATCTATTCACCCCATCCATCCTCCCACCCATCCTCCCACCCATCCACCCACCCATCCTCCCACCCATCCTCCCACCCATCCACCCACCCAGCCACCCACCCAGCCACCCACCCAGCCACCCACCCATCCATCTACCCCATCCTTCCACCCACCCATCCATTCACCCCATCCACCCACCCATCTATCCACCCACCCATCTACCCACCCATCCATCCACCCACCCATCCATCCACCCACCCATCCATCCATCCATCCACCCACCCATCCACCCACCCCATCCACCCACCCATCCACCCATCACCCACCCACCCACCCACCCACCCATCCACCCACCCACCCACCCATCCACCCATCCACCCACCCATCCACCCACCCATCCACCCACCCATCCACCCACCCATCCACCCATCCACCCACCCACCACCCACCCATCCACCCACCCACCCATCCACTCACCCACCCACCCACCCATCCACTCACCCATCCACCTACCCATCCACCCACCCATCCACCCACCCATCCACCCACCCATCCACCCATCCACCCACCCATCCACCCATCCACCCATCCACCCACCCACCCATCTACCCACCCACCCATCTATCACTTGTCAAGTTGATTGGTTCACTGCCTACTTGAATGTCTCAAAACACCCAGGGGACCAAAAATTCAGACTCCCCCTCCTCCTATTCCCCATTCCTCCTCTTCCTTCCTTCTCCCTTTCTTCCTTTCTTCCTTCCTTCCTTTCTTTCTTTCTTTCTTTCCTTCCTTCCTTCCTTCCTTCCTTCCTTCCTTCCTTCCTTCCTTCCTTCTTTCTTTCTTTCTTTTGACATCTCCAAAGTGATCTACTAGATTTCTCCAGCAGAAACATTGTGGTTATAAGTTCCTACTCTTTTTTTTTTTTTTTTTTTTGGTTCGTTTTTTTTCGGAGCTGGGGACCGAACCCAGGGCCTTGTGCTTCCTAGGTAAGCGCTCTACCACTGAGCTAAATCCCCAGCCCCATAAGTTCCTACTCTTACTCAGCTGTGGGCTACATCTTTCATTTAACTGCTGTTCCAGTCAGCTACTGATTGCCTACGTTGTATCTGTACATTTGAGACCTGAGAAGTGTAAGGATGAAGAGCTGAGGAAGTGGAACCCATCCTCAAGGTGAAAGAATAATAAAAATATAAATGTGTTTACTATATTTAAATTATTGTTTCACATAAACATAATGTGCATTGTATATAATTTTCATACAAACATTACATCTAATTATATTTTTATGTTTATAAAAATTGCCTATATATGAAATGGTATTAAATATATTTATGGGGTTTGTGGTTAAAGTGGAGAGACAAATTTTATGTATAGAAGTCTTCTCTTGCCTATGGTTTCATGGTCTTTAAAAGTATTAAATAGAAGATTCCAGAAATAAGCAAAAAGGCCATATTTACATAACTAAATTTCACTAAATTATATCTATTTTGATGTTAGCCATTATTATTTTCTTACTGATTAATTTATAAACTTTACCATAACCAAATATAGGAAATATAAAATGTACAGAATCTTATACTGTCCCCAGTTTCAAATCTTCTGTGCATAAGGGCAGACTACTGCATATTCTGTAACTGGGAACAGTTCTTGGGCGATAGAACGTATATGACTATGTAGTAAACAGTCTTGTTTTAAAGGCTAAGATTGTCACAAGGAAGCTGTTTCATCATAGGCTATCACAGAGAACCTTCCAGCAAGAGCAAAACAAACTGATGAGGCAAAGAGCTGGTGCCTCTCAAAGGGACCCAGAGAGGTAATTTCTGTGTCCATGGCATGAAAAATTCCCTTCTAATATGGAAGGCAAAACTGTCTACGGGGACTGTCCATAGATAGATGACCATTGTTGGACTAGCTAGAACACAGTCTATAGGCCACTCTAATAAATACATAAATATATGGACTTATTATATATTAAATTATATATTAATACATTATATATTAATATATAAAGGTGGTTTAAATGATTTAATTAAGAAAAACCACTCGTAAGGGGAAGCCCTTGGTCCTGCCAAGGCTGGAACCTCCAGTGAACGAGATTCTTGGTGGGAGGGTGGTAATGGGGGAGGATGGGGAGGGGAACACCCATAAAGAAGGGGAGGGGGAGGGGTTAGGGGGATGTTGGCATGGAAACTGGGAAAGGGAATAACAATCGAAATGTAAATAAGAAATACCCAATTTAATAAAGATGGAAAAAAACCACTCCTAGGTGCACACAGCTTCTTGGATTTTAGTTCATTACAGATGTAGTCAAATTGAATACAAGAAAAACCAAGAACAGCTATCACAGCATGTTGGAAATCACCATGGAACCTCTCCTGGTTCCTCTGTCTATGTGATTTCTTCATTCTTTGAGCTCCATGACACCATTGTATGTCCCTTCCCAGGGACAGTCTCCTTATTCTATAGAACATTTGATTTACTTCTTCATAAGATGTATCAGACAACAACATATTCTTAACTGTTTTAAATTTTTATTAAAGAAAAATTTCCTCCAAACTCTTTGAATAGCTTGGTAGCTCTTCTCCACCCCCTTCTTCAAGTCCTATGAGCTTCTCTAGAAACACAGTAGGGCCATTTCTAGAACTGTGCTGAGAGACAGGAGATCTCTTTGGGTTTGTTTTGTTTTGTTTTGTTTTGTTCTATTTTGATTTGTTTTCAGGAACCTTCCATCCCCTGTTAGGGGTTCTTGATATATCATAGCTGACCAAATGAGCCCCTGGTAGATTTTTTCATTAAGTCCCAGCTGCCCCTGAGAAAGAGAGCTCATTTATGTATCTCGTTCTGGACACTGGATAATGTGTAGCAAATGAGATGAGGAAATAATCCTTATTTTCCAAATGATGTGGGAGCAACCGGTGGCACCTGTTCACCATCATTTGTGACTTGGGCAAAGTGTGGGTGGGGTTTTATGACTCCACAGATGTGTGGGGCTGTTCTCACTACTGCAACATAAAAAGCTACAGATTGCCCCAAATCACTAGCTCATCTCTATACTCGTCTAAAATAATCACGGAGGAGATTCCCTATGAGGCCATTTTAAAAGTAACACATATCTGTTAAGAAAGCCATTACTGAAAAGCGCATTTATTCTGACTTTATTTTTTACCATTATGTGTGAACAAGAATAAGATAAACTCTAAATTAGAGTATAATTCCCATCCAATTTGACCTTTTAAAATTGTATTCTTTGTTACAACAACTATCATCTCAAATAATAAACTTGAATCATAAAATTTTTTTCTCATAGGATCTGTGATTTCAAAATTGCTGGATATTTGCTGCTCTATTTTCAAACTTAAAATGAGTTACTAATTTAAGATTAAGGGTTTGATTGCTCTTCTATGAATTACAGTTTACTCTGAGGAATGTGCAGAAATGTTCATTTTCTAAGTCTTTCTCTCCATTATATAAGGAAAAGTCAGTTCCAAGGATTGGAAGCTTTGACATAGAAAGAGGGTATTGTGGACCATTCTTCTAAAAAGCCAGGCCCCTGTGTTTATGTCTGCAGTGAAGTTTGCCTTCACAAGCTTTGGAATCTGCTACAATGTGGCGCAGAAAGGGCTCAAGCCCACCATGAACAGGGACTAACAAGGAAGAACTGGTTTGCAAGCCAAGGCCTTGTACTCAGGGTCTAACTTGGCAGGTATGACCTGCTTGGTGATTCTCAGAAGCAGCAAGATGGCATCAAAAATCAAGAGGCAGGGCTGGAGAGAGAGCTCAGTGGTTAAATGAGACGGCTGCATTCCAAGAAGACCCAGGGTAGATTCCCACCACTCACAGGGAGGCTCACAACCATTCGTCACTACGTCTCAGGATATCTGACACCCTATTCTGACCTCCATGACACTTCATGTGCATGGTGCACAAACACACATGTAGACAAAAATACATTTTAAAAAAAGATAGAAATAAGCTAGGAATATAGAAATGAGTGAAAGGGGAATGAGAATAAATCTGTACAAGGTTCCTGGAAGCAAATGGGCAGTTGGTCCCTGGCCAGATTTCTCGAACTTTCTGATCATTTTTTTGTAGTACGACCTCTGATATCAAGGTCCAGACTACCTCTCACAGTGTCAGGGTTTGGGAAGACCCTTGCCCCAGCTCTGGATTAGGTGCTTCAGCATTTTCTCTTCTCATAAGTCCAACGATGTGTCATTAACATATTTTGGTAGGAAATTTACTCAACCAAGAGAAACAAATGACTGACGATAGACTCTGAGTCTGACGAGAGACCGGAGCGGTGTGTCGAAGACGATGCCACCACCACCGTTAACAAAGGAGGACATAGATCCTAGCTTTAAGGAAACCGAAAGCTTTTAGGGAATTGGAATGTGATCTCGAGACAATAAAATATCACATTTAGCAGAAATAAACCAATGCCAATGAAGAAATAACTCACGCAAACACAAGTTAATTCTGAAAGTGCTAGTTCCAGGCACCAATACTTAGTACTTAAGTTGCCTAGCAAATGTAAATCCACTAGCTTCAGACTGAGGCTTCAGTCTATAGACAGTTGGGGGTTTTCAATGACAAAGATATTGTGGCACTTTTGTATAAAATCCTCCTCTCTCCTGGTTTTCTTTCAGGGCTAGTATGGCTGTCACCTCTGTGTACAAAATCTCCCACTTCATCATAGCTACACGTACATCACTGTAGCATTAACTTGTTCAGCTGAAGCCCTGGCAGGGAGCTACAGCCCTCGACTATAGGTGTCCTTCAGCATCTTTTGATGACTGGTTCCAGGGTCCTTGAAGATTCCCAAATCTGTGGATACTCAAGTCCTCTGTTTAAAAGAGTGTTTACACTAACCTATGAACCCCCTCCAAACTGCCCATCTTCTAAGTCATCTCGAGGTTACAAATGAAACGTGAATGTGATGTGAATGGGCGTCATGCCTCATTTTATAGCTCTTGAGTTTGCAACCACTGCCTTGGCCTTCTAAGTGAGTTTGCACCATCATGCCTGCCTCGGTGCCACAGTGGTGATCCAGCAGCCACTACTGAGACTGATTGGAGCCAGATGCTGTGGCACACACACTTTTGATCCTAGCACTGAGGGGCAAATGCAAGCTGATCTGAGCTCAAGGCCAGCCTGTTCTACATTGCTCCAAATCAACCAGGCTAGAGAGTGGGTTTCTGTTCTTTCAGAGATATTAGCTACTTCTTTTGGTTTATCGACCCCTCATATGTTTATTGATCACATCTACAGTGCTTCTGCTTTCTGATCATGTCACATTTGTTGGGTCCAAAGTATGTCCTTACTATTTTCAAAGCCAAGATTAGTTGTGGTGGTGATGATGGAGGTGGAGTTGGTAGTGATGGTGGTGGTAGTGATGATGGTGGGGGAGAAGGAAGGGGAGGAGGAGGAAGAGGAGAAGGAAGAGGAGAAGAGGAGGAAGAGGAAGAGGAAGAAGGGAAGGAGGAAGGGGAGGAGGAGGAAGTGAAGGAGGAGAAGGGGAGGAGGAGAAGGAGAAGAGGAAGGGGAGGAGGAAGGGGAGGAGGAAGGGGAGGAGGAAGGGGAGGAGGAAGGGGAGGAGGAAGAGGAAGGGAGGAGGAAGGGGAGGAAGAGGAAAGGGAGGAGGAGGGAAAGGAGGAGGAGGAGGAAGGGGAGGAGGAAGGGGAGGAGGAGGAGGTTGTGGTGGTTCAAGGGATAAAATTAGGCCTTTGCAGGTCAGCCAAGCGCTATACCAATTGATATAGCTCTGGCTCCAAAGTCAACTTTTAATGATCCTTCCTCTGAATGTTCCAGATGTACTAGAGATTTTCCTGGGTCCTTGAACTAACAGTAAAGTAATATACATCAGGTTTAACTGAACTAAGAGCATCTTACTTGACTGAACTAATGAAAATTATAAGCAATTAAAAGTTTGTATTACTTTAGCAAAAAAATCACTTAATTAATATATCATTTATTAGCTGTCATTAAACCTTTCTTAATTAAATCAGATGGGAAAGTTAAATTAAAAGGATGAATGATTTCCTAAAGGGAATAGAATTGTGATTGCAAGCATCTTTGAAATTACTTTGCTTGGAAGCACAGCATCGTGCCATCCAGCGGGGACCTGGAGCTCGAGGAAGATGGATTGCTTATACAGGTAGAGCTTTATGGCAGCTTGAAGTCAAGAGGATTATTTTCCAGGCATGGCGCTGTTCCTCTGTCTTCTACTTCAGTCGAAATAGCTACTCGTGTTCTTGATTGAGAATTCAACGCAGCCAGGCAGCTAACGTTTATAGATTACCTCTAATAGGCCAGACATTTTATTTTGCTGGGAGCTGACTATTATCTGCTCAAAAATAGACTCCTTTGAGAATTTGATGGGATTTGGGGGCTTCAACAATAGAACGATAACTACATGGTTACTCATGTATGGTCACCCCAGGATTATTCTTGTTCACTCTCAGAAACCATGTAGAAACCATGTAGAAACATCTCAGAACCCTTTCTCTGAGTTCCACCTACTAAGTCCCTTGTTTTGTGCACCCTGTTCTCTACTGCAGCCATTCAGGCTAGGAGGACTGTCTTAGAGCGTGTCATCTGACCTCTCCAGGTCCATGGTTTGTTAAGGAGAGTATAGATGAAAGCCTTCTATTTCTATCCGTGCACAGTCTTTGATCGCTTGCTACAGATGTACCTGTCTGTTTATATAATCTCTTCCTGCTGCCCACATTTTTTTAGGTGGCCGGAGTAGAAAATGATGGCAGAAAATGGAAGAGGAATTAGAGAATTATCTAGGAAGTAGAGATCACACCAATGTCTCAAGAAGAAGGGACCGAGGCAGTCTAGATGGCAAAATGGTCCCAGATAGTACACAGTGACTGTGAAAGTCAGGATTTAGTTCAGCGTTTCTTTACCTCCTGCCCACAACTCTTTCTACCATGCCATAGTGTGTGGAGAGTTATCCTTCACTAATGCCCACACCTGGGTCTCGGTAGATTAATGATTCTATGTTGAGGTGCTGCCAAATGTCAACTGTTGTCTTAGCGAATGGAGAGATTCACCTTTAGCTAGAGGTGTGGCTAGGGAAAATGTTTTTATCCTTGGTTCCTTGGTATACAGTTATGAAATTCAGGTAGATCTAGAAGTCAGCAAAGGCTGCTCACTTGTAGCAATGGCCCTGGTGTTATGAGTTGTCTTCCAAACCTGCAGAATGTGACCGTAAGATCTTGAAAGATCCACCTGCCTGAGAATGGAGTCTCCCTCAGTGGAATGGGACCCTTCTATATCAATTAACGATCAATCAAAACCCCCACAGATTGATCTCATCAAGGCAGTCCCTCGGCTGAGACTCCTTTGTCAGGTGACTTTAGGCTCTGCCATATTGACAACTGTTTAGGACAGACTCCAAGATATGACAAATAACGATTCCCATGGTATATGCCATTATCCCTCCTTCCCTTTGTCTTAAAACTGGTGTACAGGCTGGTTTTGTGTGTCAACTTGACACAAGCTGGGGTTATCACAGAGAAAGGAGCCTCTCTTGAGGAAATGCCTCCGTGAGATCCAGCTGTAAGGCATTTTCTCAATTAGCGATCAGGGGTGGAAGGGCCCATTGCGGGTGGTGCCATCCCTGGGCTGGTGGTCCTGGGTTCTATAAGAAAGCAAGCTGAGCAACCCAGGGGAAGCAAGCCAGTAAGCAGTACCCTCCATGGCTTCTGCATCAGCTCCTGCCTCCAGCTTCCTACTTTACGTGATTTCCTGTCCTGACTTTGGTGATGGACAGCAATCTGGAAGTGTAAGCTGAATAAACCCTTCCCTCCCCAATTTGCTTCCTGGTCATGATGTTTGTGCAGGAATAGAAACTCTGACTAAGACAAAAGGTTATGGGATTTTCAAAAGTAACTGTTGGTGAGGATTGGAGAAAGTCACACATGCACATTGTTGGAGGGAAATCTAGAATGATGCTGAGTACTTCGAACATAATCTGGCAGTTCCTCCTGAATGCAGAATTATTATATGACCCAAACATTCCATACGGATATAATCCACGAGAATAGAAATACATGTCTGCATATGATTATACATTATTATTCATATCTTGAATTCTTACATAATAGCAAAAATTATGGATACAATCTAGATGTTTATTAACTGGTGAATAGTTAGGTAAAATGTGATATGTATCACACACTGGAATTTTCAACTGCAGAAGGGAAGGAAAGGATAAACATAAACAACACTGTGCTAAGTAAAAGAAGCCAGACTCAGAAGGCCGATTATAGTATGCACTCATCTATATGAAATGGACAGAATAGACAAATCTACAGAGGCAGGAAGAAGAACATTGGTTGGTTATGAATAGGGAATTGGAGGTGGTGGGAGGCCATAGCTAAGGGCGCAGACAGCTTCTCAGGCTGGGGGGGGGGTGTTATTCTTTAACTAGCTGATGGCAATGTCTGTATAACAATACTTGAACACTTTAAAGGGCTGGGTTTTACACCATATAATTATATTTTAATTTTAAAAACATTTTGGAGGAGAACATGCTCATTTAAAAGAATAGTGTGGTAGGACAAAGAAGAATGGCCCCCAAAGGCACACAGATTTGAATGTTTGGTCACCAGGGAGTGGCATTATTTGAAAAGACTAGGAAGTATGGCTTTATCGGAGGAAGCATGTCATTGGAGGTGGGCTTTGAGGTTTAAAAAACCCACAGCAGCCAGTATGGGTCTACCTTCCTGATGCTTGTACATCTGGATGTAGAACTCTCAGCTGATTCTCCTGCACCATGTCTGCCTGCATGCTGTCATGCTTCCCGTTGTGATAGCAACAGACTGATCGAACCTCTGAAACTCAGAGCCAGCCCCAGTGAAATGCTTTCCTTCATAAGAGTTGTGTGGTCACGGTGTCTCTTCACAGCCAATAGGACACAGACTGAGACAAACAGCAAGTTCCTGTTTTTGATAGCGCACACAGAAACTGTGCAAGGTACTTAACGTGGTTACCTGTGCTTAGCGGGACTTCCAGCGGAGGAAGAACTGAGCTCATGGGAGACTCGAGAAAATGAGAGTTTTCAAAGACATAAAATTTAATATTTAATGTGATTTGTGGCTTTAATATTTTAGATTATTTAAGCCATGGGGGTGTACTGTGCTATTAAAAATTAAGAATAAGAGGTGTATGCTGCACTGGGGGAATCTTCTTATGTGGTCATGAAGAGTAAATGCAGGTCTCACATGTGTATGCAGCTCTCTAGCACTGAGCTTCAAGTCCAGCCTTTTTCACCTTCCCTTTTGTGAATCAGATTCTTGCTAACTTGACTAGAGTCTCATCTAACCTTCCTCCGGAGCTGAGCTTATGGGTGTGTCCCACCCCACTCCTTATATTAGAATATCATCACAGTTTGGTCTCCTATATATGAGAAATTGAGTACACACATATACTTTTTGTTTTAAAAATATTTGATTAATTTGTAATTTGTAAGTCGTGTTAGCTTCCTTTACAACCTATAGTGATTGATTTACATCCCGAAGAACCCTTTCTCTTAGAAATGCAGGAGTTTTCTAAGACTGGCCTTTCTTCTTTGTTTACTTCTTTTTCCCCCTACATTGAAGAGAAACGAGTTTATGTCATACATATCTAAATATACAGATGTGTGTGTGTATATATGTATATATGTGTGTGCATATGTCTATACATATATGTAAACACACATATGTGCTGACATGATTAGTAAAACAAAATACTTTCACACAATACTCACACAGTCTTTGGGATTCTTCAGAGAAATGGGAGATATATGTCTTTGTATATGCACAGATATGTAGATTAACTCATGGTAATTACAAACATTTTAACATTTTAGGATTCTCACTTAAAAAATACAACGTGTTCCTATTCGCACGTAATATCGTACACGTTTTCCCAAGTAGCAATTCTGTCTGGGAGCCAAAGGAGGCCGAATCTTCATACGGTTCTATTGTCTCCAGCCGAAAACTTGTTGGCAAGCTCTGGATTCTGAACATCTCACCACATCCACACGTGACAGATGCATGGCCGAGTTCCAGCGCAGGAGGTTGGACGACTCATGGGGAGTTCGCCCTGCGAGGCTAGTAATTACCTAAGTCCGCGGCGCGCGGTATTGGAGCCCCGCTTTAGCGTATCCCGCTGAGCCACTGCGTCCCGGCCAGGCGTGTACTGAACTCCACTTCCACTTAAGCCAGACCTTAGGATACTTCTGACCTTTCCTGTGCCACCCAAAACAATGAAAAAGTAAGGAGGAAAGTCATCAGAGAGAGAGAAAGGTTAATGAAAAGCACACTTATCAAGATATTTGTCCTTGTGTCTGTATTTCTGGAGCCTCTCTTGACCTTGTAAGAGGCCTATGAAATCAAGGGGCTCTAAATCTTAAGGTTCCTTCTTTCATGGTTAAATCTGCCCCTGCTCATTACTTAGAATTGGAAATGTTAACAGAGGCATGGGCTGTGTAATGATGACTCCATGATGTACATAAGGGTGTAATACATTGTTGCCTGGATACATCCTCCATGTATCATAGAAAGCCTGTAGACCAATGGTGCGGCTCAGCAGGTTAAAGTGCTTGCCACCAAATCTGATGAGCAGAGCTTAATCCCCAGAACCCACATGGTAGAAAAGGAAAACCAACTTCCACAAGCTGTCCTCTGATTTCCCCATGTGTGCTGAGGGGTGCACATGTCACCCACCAAACAAAGAAGTAAAAAAAATAACATGTAACTTTCAGGTGTGTGTGTCCTGTATGTGTGTGTATGTGCAGTTGGGCGAGTCTGTGTGTTCATGCACACAGCCGCCAGAGGTCAACGGGTATCTCCCTGGGTTGTTTTCTACCATTTTTTGTTCAGATGGAGTCTCTTGCTGAGCCTGGTACTGACAGTTTAGCAAGATTGGCCGGTGAGCTCCAGAGAGGCTGCTGTTCTCACCTCCACAGCACAACTTCGACCTCAGGTGCTCTGCACCACGCTGGGGATCCAAACTCAGGCTGTCAGGCTTACACTGCAAGCACCGTACTGGCTGAGCCATCCACTCAGCCCCAAACATGTAATTCATGACACATATGACCTAGATATGTTTTTGGAAAGTTATCTGTGCATGAGTCAATATTTTAAACGCGTGGTAGTCAAGTTATAAGCAACATCTATGGTATTCTGTCGCTCAGTCTCACCATTAGAAATACCGAATGTCAGAATGGGATCCAGCTCCTTGTTGGAACGCTTGACCAGCATGTGCAAGGCCCTGGGTTCGATCCCCGCTCCCAAATGTAAAATAATGCAAAACAAGAAGGTGTTGTGTAAAGATGAGATATAAAAACCACTGCGTGTGGTTTTTTTTTTTATAAGCAGTGTGAGAGTGCATGTCCTAGAATTTAATCCACTGAAATGTGTATCCTTTTTCATAATACAGTAATGATGAAGGCTGTACCTCTTTAGATGCCCCCATGGGCTCATGCCCTCACTGATGCAACATTATTTGAGTCAAAGCTGTGAGTCTCAACATCAAACAATTCCACCACATTTCACGTTACTTTTATTTATTTAGTTTTATTGTCTTTTGGGGCACATGTGTGTACTATAGGTATTTATGTGTGGATACACATGCAATTGTGTGTGCATGCACATGGAGGCCAGAGGTCAGCCTCTTACAGTATCGCCCTCACCTTATCTTTTGAGATGGTGTCTCTCACTGGCTACTGATTGGCAGGCCATCGAGTTCCAGGGATGCATCTGTCTCAATCTCCCCACATCACCACTGCCCCAGCTTCTACTGAGGTGCGGAGCATCTGAATTCCTGCCATGCTTGCACAGTAGACGTTTTCCTGGCTGAGCCATCTCCCCAGCCCTTGAGTATTTTTGAAGAAAATTGTTCAGCAACTATTTTAGTAAAACCAAACAGGACAACCAGTCAAAAATCTTCCAAATATTTCCTCATTTAAAATTATTTCTGAGACCCACAATTGCATATTGTGGCAGCCGTGTGACTCTACCATAAGCAAGGGATACGCTGGGTCCTAGAAGATACCGAGGGGACAAATGATTCCTCCGGCGGAGCTCATTCCCTTCATGGATGAGAATCCTTCAAGAACAGGCACAGTAATTTGTGTAGGTGTGTTTAAAATGGTTCTATTGCACCACCGTAACTCACTAGAGAACGTGCCAAGCTATGTGGTCACTGCATTCTAAGTATTCTAAGTGTGATTGGGTGGATCAAGACATAAATTTGGGATTCCAAAGAATGAACATTTGGATAGCAAAATTAGATTAATGGCCATTTTTAAATCAATAAACCTAATATATCTGATTTGCACATCCTAACCGTATGATAATGTTGGCATGTGACTCATCCGATTCCATTTAAATAAGTAATGTCATTTGTGCAAATCAATGAGGACATTGCCTGGCACAAAGAAAATATGTTAGCATGTTAATGCAACCACTTCCTTCTAGTTAAATTTGATAAAGACACCAGTTAGGAATCATTATATCCAAGGTTATGCTGGACTGTCTGAGAAAATATATCTGTTTAATTTAAGTATAAATGTAGCTCATGATTTTAAAGGCCAGAGAGTTAACAAAATTTGGGTTCCATCCTGTGAGAAGCAGGAAGAGTAGTATCTAAAAGATTATAGCATTCTCTTTACTCTGAGGAGGTTTTAGCTTTTTTGCCATAATTTCTGAATAAAACCGTGTGAAAGCAGTTCTGTGCTGTTACTAAACTTGGAGGCTGCCACCCAGTGAGACAGAATGGGAGCTGAACTCTTATTGAATGAATGGAGCATCGGGCCAGCAATGAATGGAAGTCTTCCAGGAGAAATGTTTAATTCAACTTGAGCCTTAGGAAACCTGCTAAGACAAGCAAGGGCTTGACAGGTCCATCACCTCCCAGGATCAGGAAACTGAATGAGAACTCAAGATCCAAAGTCCCATGTCAGGTGGGACTCGGGTTCGAGAAGAGCTGGGACTGGAAATATGATCTCGATGGAGTTCATGTGCAGAGACCTTGGAAAGCTTTGCTCTTTCAAATTCACTAAATTTCTATTTATTTTTGTTTCTTTTTGTATTCCTTCAGATGAAACCTAAGCACCTTGTGTGTTAGGCAAGTACTATACACTAAGTACTACTCACTGAGTACTACTCACTGACTACTACAGAGTACTATACACTGAGTACTACACACTGAGTACTATACACTGAGTACTACACACTGAGTACTACACACTGAGTATTATACACTGAGTACATCACACTGAGTAGTATACACTGAGTACTACACACTGAGTAGTATACACTGAGTATACATACTGAGTACTACACACTGAGTACTACACACTGAGTAGTATACACTGAGTACTACACACTGAGTACTACACACTGAGTATTATACACTGAGTACATCACACTGAGTAGTATACACTGAGTACTACACACTGAGTACTATACACTGAGTATTATACACTGAGTACATCACACTGAGTAGTATACACTGAGTACTACACACTGAGTAGTTTACACTGAGTACTACACACTGTGTACCATACACTTTCTCTTGGTTTTTAAGACAGGATCACATTTTCAGCCCAGACTGGCTGCAGACTCACAGTCGCTCTGTCTCCCTCTCTGAATGCTAGGATGACAGGTGTGTACCAGCATATCAGACTTCAAAGCTCTCTCATTTGATGGTCATTGTTCATACATTCCTTGAATGAACTTTTAATCTAGTAAGCGCTGTTGTTATAGGTTTAAATTATGCTACATAGAACATTAAAAAGTGAGGTAGAGTTAACTGTTGATCATTGGGAGTCTTCATACATTTTCTCAGGATTTTCATTAATCTCCTTTTTAGAGGAGAATTACTTCACTCTTACATGCTTTTAACATATTTTTATTTAAAAATTTTGTTTTAAGATTTTCATACATGAGTGCTGTATTCTAATTATGTCTCCTCACTCAAACTCCTCCCATATCCTCTTCAAATTCCCACTAAAATTCATGATCTCTTCTTTAATTATTATTGTTCATATGTATGTATATGTAAATCTATATACATATATATGTATATAGAAATGCAAGTATCATATAAATATATCTGCTGGAGGCTATTTGAGACTGAGTACCTATTAGGGACTCATCCCAGGAGGAGACTGATTGTCCCCCTTCCAGAAGCCACTAATTGCCCGTAGCTCTTCAACTAAGGATGGGTCTTCTAAGATATTCCCCATTGGCTGGCACTATCATTGTTGAAGTCTTTTTAAAAAATATTTATTTATTTTATTTATTTACTTATTCTCTACATATGAATTCACTGTAGTTGTCTTCTTACACACCAGAAGAGGGCAATTGGATTCCATTACAGACGGTTGTGAACCACCAGGTGGTTGCTGGGATTTGAACTCAGGACTTCTGGAAGAGCAGTCAGTGCTCTTAACCACTGAGCCATCTCTCCAGCCCCTCAAGTCTTTTTTAGGCAATCATACTATTGAAGTTTCTGGGGTGAAGATCCCCTATCTTATACAGAAGACACAATCTCACAGCAGACATCTTGGCCCTCTGGCTTTTACAGTCTTCTTAGTGCCATTGTTGCTTTCCAATAGCACACCATCCATGCATAAGTTTAACTGCCTTGCCCTGATTAGAACACACTTCCCGTCTTTGTGTCAGACTCACTTGTATGTTACTAAGACTTAACACAAGTATCCCTTATTCATGACATAGCCCTACGTCTTTGTCATTGTGTCAAGAGGGTGGCTGTGTATTCATTTCCATCTAGGTATCTATGCCTTCTTCTTTCTGAGCACTACAATCAGAAGCATTTCAGCATGGCGCCCACCATCTCTCCCTGCATTGTTTTCTATTCCTGGCTGTCTCTCCTCTGCTGTGGGCTCGCTCCTCGGGAGCAGAGTACAGGTTCGCCATGACATATCTCAAGCCATGACTGGGCTGACACTCCATAAATATGTATTGAAATAAATGTTGAATAGATCTATGGGTGAGTAGATGGTTGTGAGGAGGGGAGGTAAATGGATGACTGATTCGGACTGGATGGTTACCTAGAATTCTACTCAATGAAATGTGACCGTGTGGTGTACACAACATGAGATGATCTCACAGCAACTGGAAAGCTAAGACTCAAACCCAGAACTTTCAACCCAGCACTGGTTCCTCTCTATGCTTCCTACATTCAAGATGCTAGGTCTGGGGACATAGCTCATTGGCAGAGCAGTCACCCAGTACATGCAGGATCCTCAGTTCAATGTCTCCTATTGCAAATTATTATGTCAGTAAAATAGCAATAAAGCTAAAATGGCAAACTTTGAAACGTTATGTAACAGGTCAGTAATGTAGCTTGTTCAGGTTATTAAGTGGGTCTTTTTAAATGGGAGAGACAAAGAGAGTCTCTTCCTTCAATACATTGAATTGCCCTTTGGTTGCTAATGCCCCTTCCTCATCTCATAATGAAAGGGTTCATTAAAATTTAGTTGCAGCTGTCTTTGGTTTTATTAATAAAATGTTAATATAGGTGTCGTCTAAACCCAAGCTAATACAAAAATTTGCTTCAAATTGAGTTTATTTCATGGAAATTTTCCCTCCCTACCTCCTCTCTGTGATTACCTCAGTGGTAATGGAAATGCTAGGATGTTGGATTCAGAGCCCCTGGCCAGATGTTGCCTTCTGTATATCATCCCTCCCAAGTTCTCTATAGCCCACCCCAGATAGCATCCTCTGAAGGAGCTTCCATGACCCTGTCTACAAAGTGAATGGAATTGTATCCACGTCCCAGCAGGGCCTGAGCACCACATGAGAATCTGCCCTACAAGGTTCAGCACGCAGTAGATAAGATAAACATGTCAGGTCTTCCTTCTGTGAATTCAACTCATTACAAAATAGACCTTTGAGTTCCTCAGAGCAATTAGATCAGTTCAAAGCACAAATCTTGTCTCGCAAAGCAACCTGGGATTTCTTTCCCCAAAAGATGAGATCACACTCATCCTTCCCACAGTCTCCTCCGTTCTAAGGATTCCCTCATTGTTCCTTACTTCCCCCAGGAGGGTGCATGGATGAGATATTATGCCATGATGTTTAGTGGGTTGTCATGTTCACAGACTTCAGTTGGAGAAAGACACCTCTCTTAGGATTTCAGGTTGTCGCCAAGGAAACAAGGAAGTTGATTATGGAGAAGTCCTGTTCCCTCAGTATGCTGTCACCGCGCTCCACATCTGTGGATGAGTTCAGACAGAAAGAGAACTAAAGTTCATTCTGCCTCACTCTGTGCTGAGATCAGAGCGCCTCTTTTCCTGGTGCTGTCTGCAAGGAGACTTCAGACTTGATTATGCAGTCTTCCCAGAGCCGCTATTAGAGTCTAATATAGGTACCATTTCATTTTTAATTGTACATATGTGATTAAAACAGACATCTAAATTTTTGCATGTGCTTCTAGAGACTAGACAACTATCAATTTTGAAGCCGAGGGCGTCTGTACTATTTCATACAGAAGAGGGAGTCTCATGAGAGCATTCAAAGAAGGGAAACCATACCAGAGCTCTGGGATACATCGGGCTCCCTATTTGATCCTCACAGTGGCCCATGAGTCAAGCATTACCTGGATTCTACAAGCTTAACAATAATAACAACACAACTGGGCTCCACAAAGGTAAGAATTTGGCCTGAACTCTTACCTTCTAAACTGCAAAACACGAGTCCAATTCCAACTTAACTGTTTCTCTCTGTTCCCTCTCCTCCTTTTCCTCTCCCTCCCTTCTCTCCTCTTTCCTCCCTCCCCCTCTCTTCCATACCTTTCCCTCCTCTCTTGCCCACCTTCCTCTCCTCCCCTTCTGGTCCCTTCCTGTCTTTTCTTTGTACACACTAAGCAAGCACTCTACCATTGAGCTATGTCTCCCTGTCCCGATTCCCACTTATAATGATATCAACATTTTGCCATAAAAATTCAAACACACAAATATGGATACAGGTAAGCTGGAGTGAGGTCCTCACACTTAAATTTGAACAAAGCATCTCACAGGCGCTGGTACGCTACGACAACACAACAAATTCAGACACATGAACCTGTCCACATGAAGTGAGGATATTTTATGTGGAACAGATGATAATTATTAAATTTCCCTTTTGGCAGAACTTATATTTAATCATAATAAACACTTTAAGATAGAATGTAAGGGCTAAAGAGACCACAATATTTTAGTTTAGACATAGCAGGCTTATTAAAATGTTTTGTAATCTCATGCACATGGCATTGGAACAACTTGATTTCCCCCTCAACCAACATTTGACACAGGAACATTAGAGGCATGTGGTTATAATGCTCCAGCATGGGGGCTGGGGATTTAGCTCAGTGGTAGAGCGCTTACCTAGGAAGCGCAAGGCCCTGGGTTCGGTCCCCAGCTCCGAAAAAAAGAACCAAAAAAAAAAAAATAATGCTCCAGCATGGGGAGGCCGAGGCAGGAGGATCACTTCAAATTCAAAGCAGGCCTAGTTTACAAAATGTGTTCTAGTCTACTGAGGGCTACATAGTAAGCACCTGGTATGTGTGTGGAGAGATTATAAATATATCACATATAAAGTAAAAGACTCATTCATATGGGGAATTAATAAAATGGGAGTAAATTATTTCCCCGCCTTCCAAGTAAGGACTTCTCTGACATGCATGTTCGTGCTAACACCTCACTGTCTTTCTAAATAGTAATCATTAACTTTTGCCACTAGAACAATTTTCTTAAGCTTAATAAAAATACAACCCTCTGCTTAGGTATGGTAAATGATATTTTACTTGGTGGCCTAGCCCATCTGTGTGTGTGTGTGTGTGTGTGTGTGTGTGTGTGTGTGTGACAGAGACAGAAAGAGACAGAGACAGAAAGACAGAGAGAGAGAGAGAGAGACAAAGACAGAGACAGAGACAGAGACAGAGAGACAGAGAGAGCTCTACATGGTTTTTATAGCAAAAGTTTATATTTCCATTTTATTTTACTTCCGAAGAACCAAGAATAGGTCTGTTACAAAACTTCACATTTTCTTTTAAAACATTTTTTATTACATTTATTTTTGTGCATGTATATGGTTTGTATACTAATGAGTGTGGAGATCAGAAAACAACTAGTGTGGGTTGGGTCTCTCTCTCTCCACTATGTGGGTTCCAGGGACTGAACCCAAGTCATCAGACTTGGCAGCAAGCACCTTTATTCACTGAACCACTTTGTCAGTCCCAAATCGACATTTCTGATTTGACTTTTTTGGCCTGGTCTTTACCTTTGTTGCTTAGTGATTTGGGTTGTCTCAGAAGTTTGGGACTTGGCAGCAAGAGTGGACACACCACGTCATCTTCCTGTCTGTCTGCTAGTACCATGTTCGTTTTCCCTTGGGGGTCTCTGAATCACTCTTACAAAAGCCATCTGCTATGTCCAATATGAGAAAGTGATTAGTCCTAAGTTCACAGCTATGTCCCCGGCCCACACAGACATATCTATAACACAAAAGTATGCAGAATAGTTCAGAAATGCAGACTGAAAGAACAGAAGAAAGAGTTCTGGATTAAAGCATCGTGTCCCAGTGATGGACCATTAGGAGACCCACAGTTTGTGTCACCTAAATGACATATATGTAAACTGTGTATAATCTGACCCATTTTGCTGCATAATTTCTGAAAGAAACCCATTTTGGTTCTTACACAAAATCTCTTAATACATCAGCGGAGAACACCGGGACCACAAGGTCCTGAGTCATTCACAGTCGCTGTCTTGGTTCCCAGATTGGAACCAGCCAGTAGTACTCATTCTACAGTCAGTGCATATGGATAACGTCGAGCCTTTTGTAGGTTGGGAAGGCTGAATTCTTTAGGTCTGCCCCGCATTGTGCTTCCCTTGTGCATTAAATGACTCTGTATTCTTTCTTCTAGATCGGAGAAGGATCAGGCAGAGTTTTTATGTCTTAGAGATGGTCAGAGCGCACCCTACAGAGGAGGCCACTTGGCCAGGCAGTGAGCATGAGGTGAACACACGAGAAGAAGGTTGTTGCTAAATTCTCGACGCCTCCATCCACAGAGGTCAGGGCACAGCCTTGATTTAGTGTCACTTTCTGTGTCACTGCCGTTTGTTTGCTTAGAACTCTATTCAGTCATCTCATCTCATTAAAAAATATAGGTCAAGTCCCACAGGTTTCTGTGCTGCTTTTCTTTGAGTGATGAGTTCAAGGTTTAGTCATTAACACGGTATCACATCATATCAGAAAACTTTCTCAATAGATTTGTTAGCAATAAAGTAAGCTATAAAACTATGACTGATAAGATTTCCATAAAAACTACTATAGCATTTTTATAGCATACAAGATGGTTTTTGATAATGACTATTTGTAAGTGATATAGCTTTCCGGTTTTAAGCTTTCTTTCTTTCTCTTCGTATTTCGGCATTTTCAAGATTATTTTCATAACAGATAACTTCTTTCAAATGTTAAATTGAATTTTAATAATAAATAAAATATAATTCTAAATAAAACTGAAAGCTCTTCACCTGAAATTTAATATACATCCTCAGTTTCATCTGGTAATCGCATACAAATGGAGCCCCCTTTGTAGAGAACCAAGGTGTGTAGACTACAAATCCCATCAGCACCTGGGGCTGTATTGGTCTGAATACGGCACACGTAGCAGAAAACACTCAGCTGAACTTAGTCAGCACACAACATCCCAAGAGAATTTTAAGTAACTACTGTTAGTGGCATTTTTTTTAAAAAGTACAAATGGATACATAAAACAGAGCAAAGATGAACTTTCCCTCTCTGACTAAGATTTTGTTACCAAGACCGCTCACATTGTTTCCATGGTGTGCAGAAGCAGAGAAACTGAGCTGGTGTCCGTTTCTCCTTTTTATTCTATCTGGGACACAGCTCACTGGCCGATCACGATAAGGCAAGTTCTTTCCTCTTTAGTTAAACCTTTTAGGAAACATCTTTATAGATTTGTCCAGAGATTTGTTTCCATGGTAATTCCAAGTCCAATCAAGCTGGCAATGAATATGAAACACCCCATCTTCAGCAGATCCTTGTTGGAGCTCTCGCTCTGTGGATGTGAGGCAACCCATGATTCATTCAATAGCTGCATTCTGAGGTGAAACAATAAAGTTCTCTTCTTAAGTTCTTGTCTTACTCTATTGTTTTAGTTAGACAAACAAAGGTAGGGCCAGTGCACTGACTCAGCAGAAAAAGATACCTACTGCTGAGCCTGATGGCCTAATCTCAATGGCCAGGACATACATGGTAGGAGGAAAAAAAAACTCCTGCAAGTTATCCTCAGACCTACTCATGCTCTGAAGCATATTCATACATACATACATACATACATACATACATACATACATACACACACACATGATAAATATATACGATAAACAATAAGAATCTATGTATAAGGAGAGCAAATGCAAACAGTAAAGGGTTACAAATTCAGAATGCTTTCAAGTTAGTATTCTTTTTAGCAGCATTCTGGAACTAAGTCTCAACATGACTTTTCAGACAAATGGGGGGGGGGATTTGTTCATCCTCCTCCTGTCTGCTCCAAAATCCTAGATCCTAGCCCAATGTTTCCCTTCCAATTGTATCTTCAGTCTCTCTCTGTCTCTCTCTGTCTCTCTGTCTCTGTCTCTCTGTCTCTGTCTCTGTCTCTGTCTCTGTCTCTCTCTCTCTCCTGATGAGTCCCCATTTTGAGAAATAGTCATATCCAGTATTTTGATAAAGTATAGGGTTGCAATCAATACATGTGTTCTATGACGTAGGTTTGAAGGCAATGTGGACAGAGAGAGCAGTGACTGCAACTGTGGACTTCAACCCAAATGACCCAAGATCAGAAGCTATAAACCCTGATACTATCTATAAACAGCTTCTCATTGGCTATCTCTAGGCAGGATGTTACAAGGTACATAGTATCAGAAATGTACTAGTATATTTAGTAATAGATTGAGTCTCTCTCAAGCAACTCTGAGCTGGTCAGTCATAAAACAGTCAAAAACAAGCAATTACAAATACAACAAATGGTTCATTTTGTCCCTTTTTTTTTAGCGCAGAATCAATTCTGATTTATTCCTCTGTGATCAACCTGATCCTGACGCCATTCTTTCATCACAAGTACAAAGCTTGATCATTAAAGTTTCAAGTTGAGAAGCTTTTGATTTTAAATAAGAAGTTTTGATGACAACGTCCTGGAAAGAGGGATTCGGATGTTTTTATCATCTTCTCCTTACATATTTGAATACTTTGGAAGAGTTCAGAGCAAGGCACCCAAGACAGGCTTGTGTTCTTAAAGGCTCCTAATACCTCACCCAGGTGTCTCGTCATTCCAGGTCTCATGGTTGTTTTTCTCAAGATCGGGCTTCAACCCTCCCTGCCCCAGTCTCTGAATGGGTAAGTGAGAGCTTCTCTAAGATAAATCCATCATTCAAGGTAAACACTATGCATTTAATGAAGTTAGAGATGACCATAGATCATCTGACTGTAGAATGTGGCATAGCCTCGATATTTCTTACTTTTTGGGTTGTTTTATGGAAGTAAGTGGATTTCCTTTATTTAATTGTCAGTTCTTAGAATATAGAGGCCCCTTTTCTATAACTGGAAAGCCTGACTCTGTACGCAGTACCTAGCAGTTTGCAAATACTCACTAAAGAGCTTGCTGTAGTCCAGTCTTCCTACCTAATGAAGAAACGTGTTCAACTATTGGCCCCTGAGACGGTTCTTCATATCTCCTGCTTAAATCGTTCCAGGTCCAGGTCCCATACGTTCCTCTTTCCCGCCCTTTCCCGTCCTGTCTTCAGTGGATCTATGTTGAATTCCTACTACATGCCGGGCCTTGCTCTGAGCATTGAGACTAAAAAAAATTCCCTTCCCTCGCTCAATGGGTTAAGAAGAATTATCTAGAATCATCAAATTTACAGAAGCAGAATACATAGAATTTAGCCGTCAAGGCCTGGGAACCGGGGTTGGGGGGTGAGTTATTGTTAAACGGACACAGTGTGTCAGGGCAAACGGAGAGTACATTCTGCAGATGAATAATGGTGATGGTTTCACAGCAGGTGAATGGATTCAAAGTCACTGGAGTCACTTAAACGTGACTGCAATGATAACTTTCATTATATATAATACATGCACGTGACATACATATCTCCAAGTAGAAAGGCAGAGGACTCAGTCTGTAAGAGCTAACACGGCGCACCATGTGATACCAAGCACCACGTGACAAGGAGCATCACGTGACCCAGAGCACCATGTGTGGAGACAAGATGCAAATTAGCCCCTTACTTATGGGCAGAAGTCTTTCCCGTTGGATGGAAAAACAGCTTCTGGTGAGTGAGAGAATTGATGGAGAGAAGGGTAAAAAACACCAGGCACAGGATGGGCACTCCGAAGAGCTGGATAGGAACCATCAGCACATCAGAGACTCACGGCGAAGCCACTCAGCAACATTAGACAGGAAGTAGCAAGACAAAATGTGTGCCCCGTTTACCATCTAGGGTGTGTGGTGTGTGTGTGTGTGTGTGTGTGTGTGTGTGTGCGTGCGCGCGCGCGCGCGGGCATGTTCTAATGTCCTTTCTTTTATTTGTTTCTCCCATCAGTCTCTAGTCTGCCTTCCTTCTGGAACTGCATGGAAACAAATCCCTCTTCACTGGGGGCTTTTCACACCCTTATGACCTCGATGAACTGTCAATCTCCCTGATAAGTCTGGCCCCTGCACAGTCTGGCTTAGTAGAACTAGGGGCTCCTGATTACAGTCCTCCAGGATATTTTAGGAACCCCGGAACAGTCTATGATCTACACACTGTACTGAAATCCCAATAGCACCGACTGGTTCACATTGTATTTGCTGTCAACTAAAATCTCCTGCCCTCAACTTTTCATGTGTAATATCAATAAATCAGGGGGCCTTTCTCATGTCTATTTCTGCTCCACTGATTTTTTTGTTTTGTTTTGTTTAAATCCAAGTTCAGTAAGAAAAAGAAAACTGAAATACCCCTTGGTTTCAGCTGCGCTATGGCCACTGACCCTTCTTCAAGAAGAAGCTGTCCCACCTAAACCCTGAGCTCCCACCTCCTCTTGCTGTAAGTGCCCACGGTCGTCTCAGAGTGTGCTGTATTGTATGACGGTCCTGTTCCCTGAGAACTCAAGCGTTTCTTTATTGACGGCTGATCTAACAAGTACTTTCTCTTTACCTCCATATTTCATTTTTTTTCTGTTTGCTCAGTTCATCATGTTATGACTGTGCCCCCCACCGTATCCCACAATGAGATGATCAATAATCCGTGTCCCCGCAAGGTCCTGGGTTCAGTCCCCAGCCCCGGAAAAAAAAGAAGAAAAAAAAAATAATCCGTGTCCCTAGGATGGTGTCTTTACCTCTAGTCCGGAAAATGGCCTTAGGTTGACTTCAGCTTGTTTTTCCATTACAACTAAAATGAGTATTAATTGGCCTGCAGGAGTCAGCTCATGTCCTTAACCAATTAGCTAATTGCAAAGAAATGACCTTGCAATTCCTTCTAGAAGGGAATGCAGCGTGCTGGACTCATGCCATAGTGTAGCATCAGTGACATACTAGTAATTCCATGGAAGGCGCCAGTAGTTAAATGTCATCTCCTAGAAAAGTTCATGTTGTGCGAGGTTTACCCAAAGCAGAGGAGAGCGTCTCCAACTCCACCTTTGATTAAGATTGAGTTGATAAAGTTGTTTCTCTGACTGAGACACCCAGGTGGGCCGCATCCACTGTGGGACGAGCTCCGTTTGAGAAGCCTGGAGGGTTTCCTTAGTCTGTGATTGAGAAGTTACGGGATGAGTGTCAGTGCCAGGTTTCACGATGGTGGCTCGCTGCACGGTGAAGGAGCGCGAAGAGCAGAACTGGATAAAGAACTTTCTTCCAGCTGTTTCTGTCTTTGGAGACATTTCCTATGTTTCTAGTGTTTTCTAAAAGAGGATACATGGGAGACAAAAATAAATCTTCTTCTGAGGCAATCGACAGCTACTAAAAATGACAAATAACTCCCTAATCCAGACACAGAGTGTAAACTCGAAATATGGGGCCAAAATAATCACGTTATCGATTATTCCCAGCTCCTGTAGAACTCGATGCCCGACTTGGGCACTATGCACAGAATTTTAGGTATAGAGAAAATTTAACATTGAAAGACTATGCCATATTTTATTTTTAAAAGATTAATAAATTAATATGATTGCAACACAGAGGATCAGCTAAAGACCCTTGCCCCCAAGTCTGGCCACGTAGATTTGATCACTGGAGTCCACATGGTAGAAGGAAAGAACTCTTTCCCTCAAGATGTCCCATGTGAGCACATGTTCCCCTGTAAGTAAAGGAATGTAAAACCTTGTTAAAACCTTAGAAGATCGACCTAGGAAGATTGGAGATATAAAATGAAGTCGTTTTCATTATTTTTACTAAAATAATACAACTGGGTTGGTTTTCAACTCTGCCAAAGATAGAATTAACATTTGATGTGGCTCATAGATGGACTCAAGATGTATTTCACCCCAGAGCAACACAAAAGTATGAGATGCTAGCATGTGTTACGATTATAATTGTGAGCAATGGTAATAGAAAAATGTAGCTTAGGTAATTAATTCAACTCTATGGAGAAGGGTGATCCTCCCAATTAAACACAAAAACACCTTCAGGGACCTAAACTAGTAAAAACCAGACAAGTGGCTCAGGAGACTGTCAATGGACAGGCATTGCCGACCTTTCCCAAAATGTGAGGTGCAATCCTTTGCATCCTTTTTTTTTTTTCTTTTTTGGTGATTATTTTTCCTTTCATTGGACATTTTCTTTATTTACATTTCAAGTGTCATCCCCTTTTGTAGTTTCCCCTCCAGAAATCCTCTCTCCCTTCCCTCCTCCCCCTGCTTCTATGAGGATGCTCCCCCACTCCCACACCCACTCCCTCCTCCCAGCCCTGGCCTTCCCCTACACTGGGGCATCAAGCCTTCACAGGACCAAAGGCCTCTCCTCCCATTGATACCCAACAAGGCCATCTTCCATTACATATGTGGTTAAAGCCATGGATCTGTCCATGTGTACTTTTTTACTGGTGGTTTAGTCCCTGGGAGCTCTGGGGGCTCTGGTTGGTTGATATTGTTGCTCTTCCTATGGGGTTGCAAACCCCCTCAGCTACCTCAGTCCTTTCTCTAACTCCTCTATTGGGGACCCCATTCTCAGTTCAGTGGTTGGCTGAGAGCATTCACCTCTATATCTGTCAGGCTCTGGCAGATCCTCTCAGGTGACAGCTATATCAGGCTCCTATCACCATGCACTTCTTGCCACCCACAATAGTGTCTGGGTTTGGTGACTGCATATGGGATGGATT
This sequence comes from Rattus norvegicus, assembly GCF_021556685.1. NCBI lineage: Eukaryota > Metazoa > Chordata > Mammalia > Rodentia > Muridae > Rattus > Rattus norvegicus. Next base: position 32,195,906 of record NC_141547.1, read on the forward strand.
CCCAGGTGGGGCAGTTTCTGGATGGCCTTTCCTTCAGTCTCTGCTCCACACTTTGTCTCTGTATTTCCTCCTGTATTTTGTTCCCCCTTCTAAGAAAGACTGAAGCATCTGCACTTTAGTTGTCCTTCTTCTTGAGCTTTGTGTGGTTTGTAAATTCTATCTTGGGTATTCCAAGCTTTTGGGCTAATATCCACTTATCAGTGAGTTCCTACCATGTATGTTCTTTTCTTAAGCATGTTCCTTCTGACTGACCACGACATACCATCCACATATCCTTGTCAATGTGTACAACTGCTATCAACTTACATAAACAGTAAGTTTATTTATTGTTTAAATACAGCCGTTTACTTAAAAAGAACAAAATGAATGAATGGTTTTTTTCTTAATCTGTCTAAGCCTGTTTCCGCTCACAGTAACCTGAGAAGGGTTATCTTGACTTAAAACCTTTCCAATATATGATTTGTTATTCAGGTAGGTGCTAACTCCCATGACTGCTAATTGCAGGGTTTCTAGCTAGACCACAAAGGAAGGGGCAAAGATCTGGGCAGTGAGCGTCGGACAGTGTCCAACGAGCCCGCACAGCAGCCCCCCATCTTGTGCTTCTGAGTCTGCTGGAGCTCAGAGCCCCACTTGTCACCTCTCGTCTCTTCCTTACGTCCAACCTCAGTTTTGCACCATGTCTGTGAACATTCGGGGGATCCTTTGGTGGCTGTAGAGCTGTCTTGGTGACATGTAGGGGTACAAGCAGCAATGTGTCTCCTACTGTGCCCTGAGACACCATCATATATGTAAAGTCCAATTCTGTGGACTTTAGGATTCCTTTTTTTTTTTATAATTTTTTGTGTGCATACATGTCCACTCAGGATGTGTGGGGATCCAATGTTTGTGAAAGTGGATCGTCTGATAGCTTTTCCATATAATTAGTTAAGGCAGGGTCTCTCACTCAAACCCACTAGCAAGCTTGCTCTGGGGATCGCTGTGAGTCTTGCTGCATTCCGAGGCTGTGATTAGAGAGGGCCACCACTGCCATCTGACATCGACATAAGTCCTGAGTTACCAAACTCTAGTTCCCATGTTTTCATTGCAAGCACTTTAGCCACTGAGCCATCTCTCTCCAGCCTGACTTTGGGATGCTTTAAAGGCTCAACACTATCTTCAAGAGCCAGAGAGGACTCAGCGGTTAAGAGCCTTGAGGGGGATCAGATCCCAACATTCATTTAAAAGCAGAATAATTCACATAAAGTAAATTCCAAGCAGGGTGGAAACAGGAGGATTGCTGGCCTTTTCTAGCTAACACTGCAGAGAAGGAATGGAAGGCCCAGGTTCGCCGAGAGACCCTTTTAGTGTTGGTACATACACCACATTCAAATAAATAATTTTTAAAAATAGTGCTCTCAGAAGAATTGTTTTTTCATTTTCTTAGTATTTCTTTGTTTAATGGCTGGTGGCTCCAAGTCAAATTGAACCCAGCAAACTATTTTGCTCAAAAAAAAAAAGAATAAATAAGTAAAAAAGAAAGATAGAGAAAGAAAGAAGAAAGAAAGAAATTAATTCTGCTGTAGTCTAAAATGGAGAGGAATTTGAAAGCAGGCAAGTGGGATCCTTTTATGCCTTCGGTCTCTCAGGGCATGTGCTCACAGGATAAGGATCAAACTGAGGTAACAGCATGGGTGGATAAACGCTCACACTGTGTGCTGGTCCCCCTCTTTCAGGTTAACACCATGAACCCTGTCTCAGCTTCTACCTCCTCTCCACACCCACAGCCTGAATCAGTCTTGAATACGCACAGCACCCCAGTTCCCACTCCTTCTCCTCCACCCAGCTTCTTGCATGCATTAGCGCCATCCTTCTAAAACAGCTCTTACCCTGACAGCTGCCCACTCGAAAACCTCAGTGGATTCTCTTCATCCCTTCCAAATAGCATCCTCTGTCTCTGAATAGCAAGCCCGCCCCTTAACCTTGCATGAGTGGTCTCTCCAGCCCTGCCCCTACTCTCCCATATGGCTTGTTCACTGTATATAGCAGCACATCCTGGCCACGTCTTAAACTTCCTTTCTTTCTCTTCTGTCTGAAATTCTTCTTGTCACTGTCCCCATGCTCCCAGCTACCCTCCACTGTAAAGCAAGAATAATCACTCTGGCTTTCCCTGCATATTTTTGTGACACTAAACACTTATTGTAGCCTATAACTTATTATGTGCTTCTATCTGCTTCTGAGGAATGAATGGCTTCCTGGGATGAAAATGTCAAGATTAAACTGAAAAATAAGGAAAGATATTGAGTCAATAGAGAAGGCCGGGGTAGCTAGCCAGACATGCCTCGCTTAAACCTCAATGAATTAAAGTGTTCCATCCCATACGTTCAAGTCCTTTCCTAAGCCCGTCTTTCAGGTAATCAAAACAGTTTCTTGCCTCGTGGCTGACAGTTCTTAAGTTGGTTTTATGTTGCTCTCAAGTTTTATTTTTTTATTGTTTTAACAAAAAGGAAGACACATTCTAATTTATTACATTTAGTTAATTATTTTAAGTATTGTGTGTGTGTGTGTGTGTGTTTGTGTGTGTGCGTGCGTGCATGTGCGTGCGCGCGCACTTGCCATGGTGTACATGGCGGGGTTTGAGGACAGCCTGTGGGGTTACTGAGCTCCCATCACTATGTGGGTTCTGGGGTTGTACTGTGCTCAGGTTTTCTGTCTTGGGGTCAAGTGCTCTTACTCTCTGAGGCACAAAGGAGAAAACCGTAAGAGTCCCAAATAAAATACTATCAGCAAAAAACAATTCGACATTCAGAAAGTTGAAGAATTTATTATTTTCTCTATGAAGACCGCATGATGAAAAGATTATTTCATAAAATGTTACACCGCCAAGAGAAAAAAATTGACCGCTTCTACTCTGCATTGTTTCTTACCAATATGATGGAGCACCTGTGGGGTAGACTGGTAGGCGTGTGCCATTGTGGCAAAGGAAAAGAGAGATTCTCAAGGGACCTTGCCTGCCCTGACTTGGGCGCCATCCAGAGTACTGGAGCTGCCCTGCAAAGTCTCAATACCGCCATCAGAGTCTGTGTCGTGAACTTGGCAACTTCGCCCTTCTGAAGGAAGGTCTGGATGATGTAATGGGCAAGGTGGTGAACCCTCCCCCAGGAAGATCAGGTTCCAACTCCAATTCCGATGCTAGAAAGTTGGGTTTTTAGTGTAGATGGTAAAAGTCTAAGAAATGTTTTAGACGTCAATTTGCAAACCATGTGTTCTTACATACATGTCTTAATGCGTTGTCTCCACTCTGAGCCCCTTCTTTGCCTAAGTCAGATGGGGACCCATCCTGCTCTCCAGGAGAGGACGATCTCATGAGTTGTGTGTCTCAGTTGGTCTTGTCTGCTATGATAAGTACAAACTGCACGGTCATATTTTAGTCAGTGCAAATAGATAGGCGACAATGGGCCGATCATTTATACAGAGCTGAAATTCCTTTAGTCTAGTGACGTGTTTGCTGCTGTAAAGTCTAGCCTATTACTCATGTATTAGTGGGATGTTTTTGTAAATAAATCCACCTGTTGTGTTAAAGGGTTGCACAGTTGCATATAGAATGCAATGCCTGACAACAACATAAAAAATACTGCTTTATATATTCACGGTATGGCACCTCTGTGTGTGTGTGTGTGTGTGTGTGTGTGTGTGTGTGTGTATGTGTGTGTGTGACTGTGTGTGTATGTGACTCTGTGTGTGTGTGTATGTGTGTGTGACTGTGTGTGTATGTGACTCTGTGTGTGTGTGTATGTGTGTGTGTGACTGTGTGTGTATGTGACTCTGTGTGTGTGTGTATGTGTGTGTGTGACTGTGTGTGTATGTGACTCTGTGTGTGTGTGTGACTGTGTGTGTATTTGTGTTTGTGACTGTGTGTGTATGTGACTCTGTGTGTGTGTGTATGTGTGTGTGACTGTGTGTATGTGACTCTGTGTGTGTGTATGTGTGTGTATGTGTGTGTGACTGTGTGTGTATGTGACTCTGTGTGTGTGTGACTGTGTGTGTATGTGACTCTGTGTGTGTGTGTATGTGTGTGTATGTGTGTGTGTGACTGTGTGTGTATGTGACTCTGTGTGTGTGTGTGTGACTGTGTGTGTATGTGAATCTGTGTGTGTGTGACTGTGTGTATGTGACTCTGTGTGTGTGTGTGTGTGTGTGTTTGCACGCGCACGCGAACGACCACAGGAGTGGCCTGCTAATACTCACTCACCAAATTTCGATCACGTAAATCTGTCTTGTGTCTAGATTAATCTCGAGTTGTTTCATGCTTCCCAGCCAGGAGAGCACAGGCTACCCCACACTTCAAGTCATCTACCCCGGGTCCCCGCAGAAGGGCATACAATTCTGGTTTGTGTCACTGTGGCATAATTGCCTGATGATGCATCTCTCAGCACATGATCCCATGGTCCAGCCAATTGTCTGTGTGCCGTGGACTCTATGGCTTCAATAAACTTACCATTCGTCGGGTCTCAGAGAAACTCCCAAAGCTAGGTGTGCTCGCTTGCTTGCTTGGTTTTTTCCGGGTGATTTCTCTTAAGGTCATATGGATTCTTAGTGTGATTCTCAAGGACAATATTTATTTATTCATGGTTGTAAGTTCTGTTTCCCATTTCACAGATTACAGTTTGGGAACAGAGTGTCTTGGTCACCCTCTCTGAAGACTCTGAAGACTGGCTCTTCACTGTCTAGCTGGCCCATTTCATACGCAAACTTTGGGAAAGTTTTCTGTGGCAAATGTTTTACATATGTGCTGCTAATGTGGGTACTACCATCCAGTCTAAAGGTGCAGGGGCCAACTGGGTGTGGACTGGGTGTGGGTGTGGAACCAGGGTGTGGGCATGGATGGATTATCTCAGTGAGCTAATTGTCCCACCCACACGAGTAGAGTGTGATGCTTCAGTGAGGACATTGGTTTTCTGTAGTCAGGGGGCAGGGACTTCTCCCTGGACAACTTTCAGTAGATGGACACTGCTGACGTCAGTCATTCTTAGCTGTATTTCTGTGTTTTCACGTAGGCCTCTGACATCGTATCATTAAGAACTAGGACTATGGTTGCTGCTTCCCATGCACAAGACCCTGGGTTCATTCCCCACCACCACAGAGAAGAAAAGAGAAGAGAGAGATTAATACCATTTAAATAAACTCTCTCTCATTTTCCTCCAGAACGCTTTAAAGATCTCTTTTAAAAATCTGACTACATTGTATACATGTGTTGATGTTTTTAAGTCTAATCTCTTCCTCACCGCTTTCCCTACCTGCTTTGTGCTCAGATGTAGCTTATGGGGGTTGGCTAAATAAGTCCGCTCCGTGCAAGGGGTTATTTTTAACGCTTGTATCTTCCTTACTGCACTATCTGCTGGGGAAATCAAAGACATAATACACAAGTATCCCCACGAGCTCTCATCCAGGTTCTGACCGTTTGTGTTTTCCCCTTATGTTGGTTTATTCACCATAAAAGTCCCTTACGATGACCCAGAAGAGGTCTTGAGACAGTAAACACAGCCATGTCAAATGGCCACTCAGGTTTTTTAATATAACTTTTTCTTTGGGGTGTATCTTCCCAATCTCATATGCTGGCTCCCTTATTAACTAGATCCGTCAATGTCACTGTGTTGACTCAGCGAACTCCAAGGCTGCGGGCCCAGCTCATCACTTGCTGGAAATATTCATTCCTCTTTGCTAAAACCGTTCTTGATTTACAATGGAAATAAGGGACGTATAGGACTGTTCATCTATCCCCTGAAGTTCTAGCCTCGTCTATCACGCAAGCGTAATGCCTGTTTCTTCTGACTTTTTATCCATTGGCTCAGGCTCACACTGCGTACCGCTGTGAGGGGACAGAAGCGCAGCTCTGCACCGTCACCCTGAACAGCTAAGGTGCTTCACTGAACTTCCAGACACCGCAGTGCAGGCGAACTTGGGACTCACGGTTCTGACACAAAATGAGCTTCAGGACTAGCCAGTAAGCAGTGGAGTTGAGTTTTCGTTAAAGACAGAGAGGATCCTGATCAGGGGAAGGGTGAAGCATGCCCTCAAGCCTGAGTATGGGCTTCTCACTGTTTATTGACAGACATGACAGCCGAGACTTTAAGCATCACAGGGCACAGCTGCTCGTAAGGGCCTCTCCGAGGAGAACTGCAAGGAACTCCCTTAGTATCGTATACCCTATTTCAATGGCTTGAAGGCTACACCTTGATATGTGGCTAAGAAACTTTGGCCTTTTCTCACTCTCTCCTCTGATAAGTAAATTATAGGGAGGCTCCCGGTGTGTTTTCCATGGAATTCCAATCAGGAGCTACAGGGGTTACACAGTGGGGTTTGGACATGACCTTCTACAGTAAAGAAGGTTTCTGGTTAGATTCGAGACAACTGTAGGATTATAGCTGCCGAGGAAGAAAGGCCTCCAGCAGGTGCTGCGTTGAAATTCTCGTCTCTTGGCTGACCATAGCTTTAACCAGACTCGTGGTTGAGAGCCCCTTTCCCTTCCCAGGTCCCTATAATCCCCTACCTTTCTTTCATGTCTCACAACCACCACTACAACCATGGGAGGTTCCATAGCAGCACACAGCAGATGTAGCCAGTCACCTGGACACACATACCTCCTCCTGCCCCTCCAGCATGCTCCAGACACATTCCCTAAGAATATTTCCAGGGACACTGCGCGCTCTGTGCAGATGTGAAATGACAGACTAGAAAGAAGGAAGAGAGAAATTAAAACCCGTGAGAGCAGGACATCATAAACACATATCCAACGACCTCTCCTCGATGGTGAACAACTCTGAGAGTCTGTTACACCCTTTTCCCATGTTCCCAGCTACCTGCAGTTACTGCTGGATTAGACTACGTCCTTCACTGTTTCTTACCCTGTAACTCTGTCTCTCCTTACATCTATCAATGCTTCCTGTCCATCAAGAACTCATTTCTCTTTAAACCCTAATCACAGGATGCTGGGGGTCTCACGCCGAGGTTTGTGATGATGAAGAAGAGAAAACCCTCTGCTAGCATGAGTGCAAATCAAGTTACTTTGCACAGATGAACATAGACTCCATGACACATGGCACCATTAAAGACTGCTTTCTGAATAACTATCACTTGTATAGCTTACAACAGGCTAATAGAGGAAGTTAGCATTCATACGAAGAGAGTTTACTACAGTGTAGTTAGGGTCACCCTGGAAGTGAGAGGACCTTTCTGTGAATGTCTGAGGTGAGCCATCAGCTCTGCCAGGTAAGACTAGGGTGGAGGAGAGGTTTGGGGGAGTTTTATCGATAAGAAAACGTTAGATAGGGAGACAGAGAAAGGACACTTCACAAACAAGAGCGAGGAGAAATTGAGGAGCAAAGAGCGGAGGGTGGCTGCAAGGGCTGACGTAGAGAGGAAGACAGTAAGGAGGAGCAGGAAGAAAAGGCTTGGGTGAGGTGGGACCAGCCATGGGTTATGTTGAGGAGAACTGGCCTCATCCAGAAGAAGACGGGGAGACATTAGACTAAAGATTCTGAAGAAAAGCTTAGCGTCATCAGAGCGTTACACCAGAAAACCCTGCTTCTCCGTCTACCTGGAATAATTGGCGAATTCAAGATTATTCTTTGAGCTGGATGTGGTGGGTCAGGCACGCAATCCAAGAACTTTGGAAGCCAAAGGAAGATGATCCTGAGTTCTAGAGGGTACCCAAGACTCCATCTCTAGAAAGAGAGGAAAAGGGTCCCATTTCAGTCTAAGTGGAGCAGTAGAAGCAGTTAAATATGTGACATAATATCTCTGTTTTCATCCCGGCCCCACCAGTCATTAATTGTGTGGTAATAGCAACTAAGATTTATCTAGGAGCTTCATACGGTGAAGTGTTTAATGTGTGCAAATCGTGCACCCCTTCATCTCTCACAGTACTCGTCTGCACCAAGGCAGTAGCATCACGGTATATTAGTGAAAGGCTATTTTAAACAGCATTTTAGGTAGCCACCTCACAAAGTAGTCATATAAAAGAGTTAGCTTGTGGGACTTTCCTAGAACAATGGCTCAGCACAGCTGCTGAACAGTGACATTGCTATTCTTGAATGTTCTCTCCACTTTAAAAGGGAAAGGGTGACTTTGGCTAAGGTCTCCTATACCTGACTTGTGTCATGACTGAATAGCTTGGCATTCACCTGTAGTCACTGGTTGCCAGGGGTTACCAGTGGGAACAAAGATATTTTAAGGGTAGACATTTATGCCTCTCCCTGTAACTATCAAGTAACTGGGGCAATGGGTGTCGGTTTGTGTATGCTTGGCCCAGGGAGTGGCACTATTAGGAGGTGTGGCCTTATTGGAGGAAGTGTGTCTGTCACTGTGGGAGTGGACTTTAAGACCCACTTCCAGGAAGCCAGGAAACCACCTGTCTGTTTGTCTTCAGAACAAGATGTAGAACTCGTACCTTCTCCAGCACCATGCCTTCTTGGATGCTGCCATGCTTCCTGCCATGATGATAAAGGACTGAACCTCAGAACCAGTAAGCCAGCTCCAATTAAACATTGTCCTTTATAAGAGTTGCCTTGGACACGGTGTCTGTTCACAGCAGTGGAAACCCTAACAAGACAATAGTGTCTCAGTCCCATGCACCTCTTTGATTTGCTGATTTTAATACCTATCCTCTATGTGAAATAGACAGTAGTCTAAAAATAATAACTCAAAAAATAAAAAATAAAAATAATAACTCTTTGGAGTTCTATGGTGTGTGAGTCTTGGAAACCTGACTAGGGGTATGCGGGAATGAAGAACATACTCTCTCTCTCTCTCTCTCTCTCTCTCTCTCTCTCTCTCTCTCTCACACACACACACACACACACACACAACACACCTACACACACAGAGAGACGGGGGAAGGAGAGGAGAGGGAGAGAGAGAGAGAGAGAGAGAGAGAGAGAGAGAGAGAGAGAGAGAGGAGAAAGAGATCAGATGGAGATCCCTAGCACCCCAGCACCTTAGCATGTCTTAGCATGTTTTTATGTGAAGTGGACAGGGAGGTAGGCTTATTGCATACAGCTGAACAAGTGGGTGGCATTGTGGTGTGTGGAGAGACAAGGGGTCAGGACTATTACACACAGCTGAACAAGGAGGCAGGCTTAGCTAATCTCAATAGGGACATTCTCCCCATCACCCTGTTACCTGGTTTTACTTTTTCCAAATAATAATGCCCATTTAAGCATTTGGATTGTATACAGTTGGGTGTCACCCACTGAAGCATCCAGAGCAGAGAGCAGGAAGTCTTTGGCAGAGCCTGGGTAAGGTGTTGTCTGGTTACACCTGTGCAAAGCTGGTTGCCATTTTGATGCCAGTAATGAAGAATGAGCTACGAGGGTGTGATGCTGAGCCCGTGGTAACCCATCTCTTGCCCCATCAGATGTACCTATATGCGCCCTCTACTAAGTCCAGCCCAGAGTCTTCAAGACGAGGCAAGGCCACGACTTCTAAAAGAGACTCAATTCAAAAATGTTTAATGGAACATGTTAAAGTCCACATAGTCCCAAGTCTTTATTCTCTAACTCCTCATCCATTCTAGATTCCCTTCGCCCTGGCTCTGCACCAAGACAGGGAGAGCGTGCACTAGAGCCGGGGAAATATGATGCTGGGAAAGTGAGCATCAGAATCTTTGATGGGATCAACACGAAATGTGTTGGCATTTTAATAAAAACCAAACGGGCTCACTGCCTGGCTCTGTTGGGCTCAGATGACAGAAGGAAATGGTGATTTTGTAGATTACAATTACTAGAAAAAATATCTAACCTCCCTTAAGTGTTCTGGGTGGGGGGGGGCAGAATACAGTTGAAAAGTACGTATAGAAAGGAATTAATATTACATTTGAATCGTGCTCAAGGTTTTAAAATTGTCTGGCGAGTGAAAGGAATGTATTAATCATCTACAGTTTTGAGACACAGAAATGCATTTCTTGGTTTTATGAGAATTAATACTGTCATTTTCTTAGCAATCTAGAATCCTGTTTGAAAACACTGGTCACCACGTCCCTTAAATTAATACAACTGAACAAAAGTATATGCCATCCTTTTAAAATGAAAACCATTAAGGATATCTACATTTTAAAAAAACCCAGGAAAATCTATCTATCTATCATCCATCTATCTATCTATCTATCTATCTATCTATCTATCTATCTATCTATCATCTGTCTCTCTATCTCCTTTCTCTCTCTCTCTCTCTCTCTCTCTCTCTCTCTCTCTCTCTCTCTCTCTCTCACACACACACACACACACACACACACACAGATGTTATTTAAATTCTGGTTTAAATTACCGTCCTAGTAAGGAAGGTAAAAGTAGTTTGAGGTCAGGTGAACAATTAACTAAGGGATTTGTTTCTTCACCCGGTCTCTTTAAATAGATAACCAGGGCAAAAATATTCAGAGAAATTAGGAAGTTGTTCATGTTAAGATAGCAAATGTAGAAAGACAAAATTTAAGGCATACTTAAATCATACGGATGAATCCAAACTTTAGAATCCAAGATTTCCCATAACTGTTGTTCTTTAACATTTTATTTGTTTTATGTGTATTAGTGCTTTCTCTGCATATGTCCACGCACCACACGTAAACAGCACATGTTCTAGCCAGTAGAGGGTGCTGGCTTCCCTCTAGCTGGAGTTAGAGATGGTATGAGCTGCCACGTGGGCGCTGGAAACCGAACCCAGATCCTCCGGAAGATCAGTAAGTGTTCTAACCACTGCACTACCTCCCTAGAGCCTCATTATTGTTTTTCATTCAAATAAACCTTCTTCAAGTCTGTAAGTTTCTTGTATAAAGCCCTTATGTCAGGTATGTTTCCAAATCCATAATTTAAATAAATATATATATATATCCTATAATTAATATCACACATTAACAATGTTATGTAACAACAACCCTTATTTGGTGTAGGGAAGAGGCCTGTAATGGACACATTAAGACGTATGGAGTCATTAAGTTGAAACTCACACTAACCGACGTGAGTAGAGGCCTTGAGCAGTCTTTATATTTCAGCCTGTGTTCTGCCACCAGAATTCAGGTCATGTCAGGTCTCACTGCCGGATGAGTTATGAAAGCTGGTGAGAGCCCTTTTCCAGTTTCAAAATTGCAGGTGCAGGTTGTGTAACGCAGGCTTGGATCGTGCAGGGAAGATTTCACCTGAAGAGAAATTGCCCTCAGCAGCTGTAGGGATGGTTTCTGAGAGGCCATTTGTTTTGCCCATTGCTAATTTGCTGTGACTCTCAAGAAGCGGACGCCATCCGAATGGGTGAACTGAGTTTTAAAAAACGGTTTGAATAAAAAGTGATCATGACTGGTTTGCTTCTTTGTTTAAATACTATCCATCACCCTTGAGACCCAAATGTCATAGATGTGCAGCTTAACCTTGCCTTGGGTGTGGCCTCTTCAAATATGCAAATAAAACCCTCTGAGCCTTGGCCTGGGCGCTCCTCTGGTCTGCAGGACTGAGGAGAGATGGTGAGTATTTTTGGATGATGGTTGGTGAGGCAGAGACATTTAAAATACATAAATGTGCAGACAGTTCATTCCTGAGACAAACTTTTATAAACTAAAATTGCCTTTTCAAGTTACTTGTGCTCCTGTATAGACAGACATGTAGAAATGACTGTTCCATTGATCCAATTTTTAATATAATTCACCAGAGAATAATTTTCTGATGTCTAAGAGTCCTTCATTTTGGAGAGATACAGGAACTCGGGACCATCTGGAGCCGCATGCCTGGAGTGTGGCCTCTTTCTTTTGTCCATGTATAAGAGTCGGAAGTGAATAAAAGAATGAAGCAAGATTTCACAATTAGCAAGGTCTGAAGAATCACTTCAGTTCTATCTGCTGCCTAGAGAATTGAACCGACTCTTAGGAAATCACATCCCGCCAAGGAGAAGAATGAAACCATCAATCAGATATCCACTTGATATCTCTCTGAGTTTTAAGTGGGGTCTTTGTGCTCTTGGAAGTGAAGTCTGTAGGCAGAGCTGTGGGCCGGCAACCGGAGCCTTCTCTCCTCCTGCCCTAGAGAAGGGCACGGTTTTAGACGTGACATTTGAAATGAGCCGATTTCTGACCTCATCAGAATGAGGGTAGTCCACTCTCTTAGGTGGCTGGCTGGCCGGTGCCCTGATTGGGCTGTTGGAGATCAGCAGTGCTCATTAATAAGCATGCTGAAGTTTGGTAAGTGGGATATCATGAACACTGATTTAAAAAACTAACTACTCAGCTATCAAAAACAATGACTGAATTCATGAAATTCATAGACAAATGAGGTAATCCAATCACAAAAAAACACACAGGGTACACACTCACTGATAAGCAGATATTAGCCCAAAAGCTCAGATTACCCAAGATACAATCCACAGACCACACGAAGCTCAAGAAGCAGGATGACCAAAGTGAGGATGCTTCAGTCCTTCTTAAAAGGGGGAACAAAAATATTCATAGGAGGAGATATGGAGATAAAGTTTGGAGCAGAGACTGAAGGAAAGGCCATCCAGAGTGAGTGCGTGGGGGAACACGCATAGAAGAAGGGGTATGGGGGATGGGATGGAGGTTTGTGGACAGGAAACTGGGAAAGGAGAAAACATTTGAAAAGTAAATTTAAAAAATCTAATAAAAAAAGAAACCCTTCACCCCCCCCCCCAAAAAAGAAATCAGAAGTGGTGGAAAACATGAAGGAAAATGCTTTTCTCTTTTCAACATGCCGTTAATTAAATTAATATGCAAAGGGGAAAAACTAGCTTAAAAAAACAACCACTATGGGGCTGGGGATTTAGCTCAGTGGTAGAGCGCTTACCTAGGAAGCGCAAGGCCCTGGGTTCGGTCCCCAGCTCCGGAAAAAAAAAAAAAAAAAAAAAGAACCAAAGAAAAAAAAAACCACTACAACTTTATTCCCAAAAAACTTTATCTGTGGCCCGGGAATGATGCTGTCAGTAATGGCAGTGATTTAAGCAGATTTGAGTACAAAGCTTTGAAGAAAAGCCCCATGCTCCTGGGATCCCAAAGCACCAGGAGGGAGGGGGATGGGCTGACGTGTGAATATTACTCTACTTCCTTCCATCCTCACAAAGAAAACAAAACCCCTGCTCCAGTCCGTCTCCCAGGAGCTGACTGTCCACTTTCCTCAGATTAAAACATCTCTAAATGACAGCCTTTCCTCACTTTACAGACCTCCAGCAACAAACATCAGACCACGTGACACTACTGGGTGTATCAGCAATATTCTCTCCACGGAGACTAGTCTGAAGGACAGAGTGTGCGCTCCGTAAAGCGTCAATGCGTACTTCTGTTCAAAGCCGTTATTTCAGATCGTACATGTTCCACCACGGAATATTAAGGCTGGCTGAACAGTCTACTTGGTTCCTTTTTAAAAATATGTCTGTGCATTTTCAACTTTTGTTTGTTATGACTATTTCAAACATAGAGTTACAGAGAAAGGTTAAACGGACCCTCGGGCACCCGTCCGTCAGCTACACAACCATCCATTCATGGCCTCTTGTTTCATTTAACTCAACCTCAACCTGGCCTAGTCCTCTACTACATTTAACCTGTACAGAACTTCGCGTTATTATGAAGGGATCCTAATCAAGACCAGGCAACGGTTTCACACGTTAGTAAGTTCCCTGAAAGGCCTTGAAATGACCACTTCGAATGGGCGAATCTACTCTCGAGTTAGGAGATAAAGTGGTTCTAAGAATCTACACATAAGCCTCTCTGTCAGATCGCCACAAGTTGCAGGCAGCTGGCTACAGTAATGGACATGCTGGGCAGGACCGTTTCGCAGAGACAATGCCCACAGGTGTGTGAATTTATGGATGGCACCAGCCTCTCCCCCGAAATCGCAAGGCATGCATGAGAGGGTGATGGGCTCGCCCTATTGCAGTCAGAAAGAGAGGTTCAGAGGTTGTGCTGACCTTGCTGCTGGGTCCTGGATATCTACCGCTTAGCCCAGGGGATAGTCTGCAGCTGTTCAATAAAGCATCTGTATTTTTGTCATTGTTTTAAAAGAACCTACACATAGGACGTACGATGAAAACGCACACTGCACACAGGTACAAACGCAGTATGTGTGTACATTTGAAATCTGAGTAAGCTGTATGGCTTGTACTAGTGAATCTATTTCCTGGTTTTGATATTGCGTTAGAGCTATTCAAGATTCTCTCTCAATAATAAAACAAACAAAAGAAGATGTTTCGCTGATGTCCCGGCTAGTTTTTATGTCAAGTGGACACAAGCTAGACTTATCTGAAAGAAGGGAACCTCAATTGAGGAAATGCCTCCGTAAGATCTAGCTGTAGGACTTTTCTTAATTAGTGATTGATGGGGGAGGGCCCAGCTCATTATGGGTGGGACCATCCCTGGGCTGGTGGTCCTAGGTTTTATTAGAAAGCAGGCTGAGCAAGCCATGATGAGCAAGCCAGTAGCAGCATCCCTCCATAGCCTCTGCATCATCTCTGGCCCCCAGGTTCCTGCCTCCAGGTTCCTGCCTCCAGGTTCCTGCCTCCGGTTCCTGCTCTCACTGCTTGTGATGATGAACTGTTACATGGAACTGAGAGTGAAATAAACCTTTTCCTCCCCAAGTTGCCTTTGGCCATGGGGTTTCATTGCAGCAATGGTAACCCCAACTAAACTAAAAACTAAGTGACCTGAATCGAGAAGCTCTATGTATATTTTTTTGCAAATTTTTGTGAATCGATAATTATATTAAAATTTTATGAAAGAAGTCAGGTGGATTGGCCCATCACTGTAATCCCAGTGATCGGGAAGCTGGGGCCAGAGGATCTGAAGTTGGAGGCCAGTTTGGAATATACAGTGAGTCTCTGAATTAAAAAATAAAAGGTAAATAAGATAACATGGATATAACTAAGTGGCAGCACTCCAATGTAGCATTACACACTTTGACACCACCAAAAACTTGAGATATTGAAACACTAGGAAAGGAAATATAGAATAAAAGAGATAAATCCAAGAATTGGAATTTTCATTGTACTGGAGGAAGACAACTATACACATGTCCAATGCATGTATTTACATACATACATGCACACATGCATACACATTACCATGTCCCAGGGGGTAGGAAGTCTTTCAGAAAACAAACAAATGCAGAGGATGCCATTTGCTCTCAGGAGGTTGGAGAAGGATGATGTCATCAAGAAGACAATCTGTCACAGGAAAACCTTGAGTGCTTTTCTCACCCTCTGCTGACACAGTTCTCTGAAGGTGTATGAGAAACTATGCTGGTCAGTTTTTGGCAGCTTGGCTCAGGTTAGGGTTATCTGGAAGGAGGGACCCTCAACTGAAAAAAAATGTTTACATAAAATTAACCTGTAGGTGTGTCTGTCAGGGTACTTTTCTAATCCTTGATTAAAATGGAAGGGCCTAGCCCACTATGGGTGGTGTCATTCCTAGTCAGGTGGTCTGGGATGTATGAAACTACAATCTGAGTGGACCAAGGAGAGCAAGCCAGCAAGCAGCACTCCTGTGTGGCTCCTGCATCAGCTCCTGCCTCCAGGCTCCTGCCCTGTTTCCATTTCTGACCCTACTTCCCCCCATAATCAGCTATGGTTGAGTTATGTAAACCAAATAAAGCCCTTCCTTCCTGAGTTACCATTGTTCTTTATCATAGCACTGAAAGCCAACTAGGACAGGAAATAATACAGTTGCGTCAGGAGGGATAGGTGGGAGGAACAATTTGTTGATTTTTGCTATTAGAGAGAATAAAATATAGGGAAAAGAAAGGTGTGAGAAAGCAGTTCAAGTTGATTTTAAGGACCAACAGGTTCTGCACAGGGGCTGTTGAACCAAGAAATGAAGATGCAGAAGTCCCATCAGAGAGCACAGTAAAGGTGGCATGCCTGGAAGCCCGCTTGGTTAAAGAAATGATTGCTCCGCTGGGTTTTAGTTTCCTCTAAGAAGTAAATGTTTTTGTGTGGTTTTCTTTTTGGTTTTTTTTTGTTTGTTTGTTTTCATTATTTTAGGGGATGGGCAGGGATTAAGGAACAGGAGACCTCTCTTGCTGGGCACATTTTCACTAAGCTCTACCCCTAGCCTTACAAGTTTTCTTTTTTGTTCTGTTTTGTTTTGTTTGTTTTAGGACAGGTTAGCCTTAAACTCTTTGGTAAGCCTGGGTAGGCCTCAAATTTACAATTCTGAAATGTTTGCCTCTTGAATTTTATTCACTCTCTCTGTCTCTGTCTGTCTCTCTGTCACTCTGTCTGTCTCTGTCCCCCCCTTCTCATATGTGTGTGTGTGTGTTCCCAATTGCCAGTTTAAGACAAAATCTCTTTATGTCCCCTGGCTGTCCTATAACTCACCCCAGTCCTGGCTTTTTGTACACAAATTTTTAAATTACTGTTGAGATTCAGTAACATTGAAATTAACATCCATCAGAAATCACACTACTGGGTAAAAACAGATAAAGGTTCAGGCAAGGCACGAGTACACTATACAGCCCAAGCTGGCCCAGAAGCCATGATTTTCTGCCTTAATCTTCAGAGTTCTGGGACAAGAGATAGACACAGATTAATATCTGATGAAAAAGAATTTGAGTATAGATGAACAAAGACTAAGCTTCTCGAAATTGGCTAATCTTAATTTTATTAGAACACAAACATCTTAAAATAATAGCATGTATCATTAAACTTAGAGCAGCCTGACACACATGTATGGGAGCACATGCGTGTGCATGTGTGCACACACATGTGTTCACACATGTGATCACACACGATCACACACACACACACACACACACACACACACGCACACACTATACAGCTTATAGCACCTGTGTCTCTATAGTCTACTTTAAAAATCAGAGCTAAAATGAGAACAATTGAGATAAAATGAACAGTGACCTTCTATTCTGATATCCACTTACATGTTGCTTGCTTCTATATTTAGAAATTCATTCCGGGTCTCTTGATTATTTTAGCTTTTTAAAGATGTCAAGTTATTCTGTTTTTTTTTTCCCTTTGCATTCAGCTAATACACAATAAAATCTTGATCTGAACTTGTCCATATAAGGAATTCATGTATTTTCATAAATAACAGACATTTTTAGGAACTATAAGAATATTTAAATTTATTTTACATGGATTAAAAATCAGTCTAGCCATTTTAAAGTAGTAATGCAATGTATTCTGTAGAAATAACAAATACTCTATCTGTTCTTGAAGTCTCATAGCTATCATTTAATTTTAGGTTTCATTTTTATAAAACCTCATAAACCTACAAGAATCTGTTTACCTGCCAGCTTTGACCGGATGTGACTCAGAAATGTGTCAAGACAAATCTAATAAATCTTTTATTAGTGCGTATTAATATTCTAATGGCAACTTAAGGAACAGAGGAAAGACACTGCTTTCAATGGATTGGAATGTTTTAACGTGGTGTTTCAAATTAGCAATACACTGTGCCTGTTGTGATGGCTTTACAGTCAGAACATCTATAATGTGAAAAGCAAGCCTTGTGGGTACCAATCAACCAGCAATAACTGCTGTCTTTGCTCTTTTAAAACTTCTTATTGCCCCCCCCTCCCTCCCTCACAACCTCCCTCCTCCCTCCCTCTCTCCCTTCCTTCTCCCAGACTAGCCTCAAACTTGCTATGTCGCCTAAGCTGGCTTTGAACTCCGGACCCTCCTCAGTCTTCAAACAGCTGAGATTATAAATGCCATCACGCCTTTGAGATAACTCCATGCTGCTGTATGTCAACCTGCTCTGACCTCCACGTAGGGAATTCGGTAACTAGACACCTACCCACGAATGCCAGCTGACTTCAGGAGTCCCCACACTAGCCCCTTCTGCAGAACAGTAGCGGGGGTGGCTCTGGACTCTCACACGGGCCTCTCACGTGCCACGGTTCTCTGTCACAGCTGCGACATACATTGGATGAAACTGAAAATCACTCCACTGGGGGAATGGCTTTGAATAGCATGGCTTATTATTTCTGGAAAGTGCTTAAAGTGACTATTAACAGTAATTACCAAAAGGAAGCAAAGCCTCCCTCTTGCAAAAGATGTGATATTTCTCACAGTTCTGTGCCTTGCTGTCTCACCAACATTAATTATCCTACCATGGGAATTCTTAAACAGCAATGGCCTACTTGGCTTGCATGCCTCCCTGTCTCCAATTCGTTGTGCTTTCATAGTTTGGTTTTACTTTGGTTTACTGTTTCCTGAGACAGGGTCTGGCTAGTTTAGGGTCACGTTGGAATTCTTCTGCCTTAGCTTCCCAGGTGCTGATTGAGTGACAGATGTTTAGCCCCGCTCCCTGCTCTTTACCTCCTCCCCCTTTTTCTTTCCCATTTGTTCATTCAGTTGTCCTGTGCACTCAGTCTCCGGCTGACTGTTAGTGGCATGAGACAGTCTTGTTTGAAGTGGTGTCTCTGTTGTATAAAATACTGGCTTTGGTAGCCTTCTGGTAGCCTTCTGGTAGTCTTTCTCTTGAGGGAGTGGGGTGTGCGATTTCCAGTAAAGAAGAGTCCATCCAAAATTCTTCCAAGTTGGAAGCCTTGACTTTGGAAAGGACGAGGTTAATAGCTAAAGAGTTAGAAGAGATAAAAATAAAACTACAATATACAGCAAGATTTGGATTCATATTAAAGTTGATAACATTTTAGTTCTAAGCTGCAAAGATTGCCCATATTCAGCCTGTCCTCATACTTAGTTCTGACTTCTTTCCTTGTTAGAAATTGAAATTATATATATATATACATATATACACACACACACACACACACACACATATATATATATATATATATATATATATATATATATATAGAGAGAGAGAGAGAGAGAGAGACCTTCCATTTAAACATTTATTCCTGATCTTTGCTCCTAAGGAAATAAGGAACCTAACTGCCCTTTGTCTTAATTTCCATGTCTCAGAATGACATGACCTGAGAGGCTGTTTCCTTAAACACATCTCCAAAAACATAAACTCATATAAAGATAGCAAGAAGTCAGGAGGAAATGTCTGTTGTGTTTAAACCAATAAAGGTTCCACAAGGCTTAAAGTCTCCACTTAAGTCAGTGAGAACGAAAACCAATGAACCAAGTGAAGGAGTAGGCAAAAGAGGTCAGTGGAAGAAGAAACAATGGTGGACAATATGCTTTTCAAAAGATAGGCAGTCTCATTGGCAGACTAGGAACTTCGAAGTACATCCACGGTGAAGTGTCATGCCCTCTGGGCTGGCAGAGATTTTTCTCCATGGACTAGCAGCCCCTGAAACTTCATTCTCTGCTGATGGGAGTCTTAGTATAACCATTTGAAATACTATTTACAATAGAGGCTAACTAGGTCAGCCCCTTTGACTTAGTAATCCCACCCCCAGGTATACACCTCAGAAAACTCTCCCACACATGGACTGGGAACACATTCGAGAACATTCATAGCAGTCCAGCTCAAGTCGTGCATGTGTTTCCTTAGACATTCCTGACACTGAGGGGGGTGGTAAAGGCAATACTGGGCGGTCACGGAAAACCCACACACAGTGGCTGCCAAGACCTGTGATCTCTCAGAGACCTCTGGGAGAAATGAGGCCAGATAACTTTTCTGTCCCCTGACCCCCCTGACCCACCCTTAGGTCCCTTAGATTCAGTGTACCACTTGCATTAATCCATTTATTACTACTTTCGGAGTAAATTAAAAAGGGGAATTTTCAGCCAATACGTTCTCATCCATAATTTTGTCATCCTCGTGTGTTTCTTGTATAAAATTAACTTCAAAACAGTAACCAGTATTCTCTGATCTGCTCATGAGGGTTTCATTCCTACTATTCTCTGTATTTCCAATTAACAGCCTATTCTCCCTGGAATTGCACAGCAATTGGGCATGACTTGGGGGTAATTAACCAAAGATTAATTATCATTAGGGAAAGTTCCTTCTACTAAATGGTGATTCCCTCAGAAGACCTGCCTTGCTTATCGTGGGTCACTCATGCATGCCAGAGGCCAGGAAACCCCATTGAGGAAGAAACCTGTGCCCATGCTCCTTCCCGGGCTAAGTTTGACTGGGTTACTCACTTTGTTCGCTAGGTTGTTTTACAAAAGCTTTTCTTCTTTTCTTCCTTCCTTTTTTTCTTATTTAAAAGAATTTTTACACTGCAGATATGTCATGAATATTAAATGAAACTGCGCGAGAAAGTCCGTGGTTGCATGACCCCAAAATGCCCCTTTAAAAAACAGCAATGTGCTTCCTTCCTGCCCTTTCCTCCGAGCTCCTCGCCTATCAGAAAGAGGTTAAACAAGATAAGTTGCACTTTTTTTTCTGCAGAAGGAAATTAGAATCGTATTTCTCAGTGTCCTCTTAAGTGTCCCGGAGTGTGGGAATAGCGGACGTGAGGTTGCGAAGGAAATGAGAGAGAAGAGCATCCTTCTGACAGAATGGCCACTTGAGCCTTGGGTGCCCCACAGACAGCCCCCACCTTCTAACCGCTGCAAGTGCACCCAAGCCCTGCTCTTTCCTGACCACCATTTTACTGCATCTCCAGGAATGGTTTTGGACTTTGCAGGTGTTTGGGGGTTTAGATGGCACCGTCTTCACCCACATTGTGGTGGAAGCACTATCACTCTGATGCCCTGGGCACTGTGCATTGAACGGAGCTCACCCAGAGAAGGAAAAGAGGGGTGCTTGGATAGCAGGGGGATTCCTGGCTAGAGGAGCTGCAGGCCGGGAGACTTGCACAAATGGGTTGGCTGGGTATACTGTGGTATCCCGGAGACACAGGAGAGAGTGTAGCCACCACTTAACCACCCTGATCTCAGGCTCTGGAGGCTGACATCCCCTCCGGCTCCCACCCAAGTTCCCCTTCCACAGGTGGGAGTGGACCGCCATGGTTTAATTTCATTCTCCAGCTCAGAGCCGAATGCGTGGTTCCCTGAGTCAGACACCCGGCCAGGGAGCGCGTGTCCTGCGGAGGCGGCAGCAGGTCCGGGTGACGCCAGGGAGCCAGGGGCGGCGAGGTCACGCGTGGAGACTACGCCAGCCTAGCCCACGTGTGCGCCGGATTTAAAAGTTGGTGGCGCGCGGAGATGGTCACTTTGGTGTCTGAGCTCAGCAAGAGGCGCTCGGGGGACGCTGAGGGACAGCTTTAACACCCGCACAACACAGGGTACCTGGTTCCCAGTCCAGAGCTGCTTGGAGGGCAGAGATGTCGCGAGCAGCTAATCGCCGCCCAGGGCTCTCCGCAGGACAATTGGCCGCTGCAACTGCATCTCCTCTCCTGTCACTGCTGCTGCTGCTCGCCTGCTGTGCGGACGCTTGCAGAGGTAAGGTGCAATCATCCTACCTCACAGGGCCCCTCAGGCTGCCGCTGCACTAGTTTCTCCCCGCTACCTTCCTTGTCTCTTCCCTGGGCTTCTAGAATCCACCTCCCACTGAAGCCAGGATCTGAACCAGGACTGCAGGCACAGCTGGCTGTGGAGGGCGCAGGGCAGGCTGTAGACGCCATAGCCGGAGTTTAAAAAAGATTAAAACACTTTCCCTTTCATTGCAGTTATCGGAGGGACTTATGGTTGAAACAAAAGTCTGCTGGTCCTCTTGCCAAGGCAAGATAAAGTTGTGCTGCGCTGCGCCTCCTGGGAGATCAGCTGTCGAGTTACAAAGAGGAGGGACACAGGCTTACAGGGTTTCAGGATTAGAGTTCTCATCACAGAAAGTTAGAGTGAGCTTGCAAGGTTTATCTGGGTTTCCGGAGATGGGCGCTTAAGGTGGCAAGGCAGGTGGGATCCGATGACAACAGGGACCTCCCGAATGTGGCTCCGAGGAAACAGGAAAAGCAAGACCAGGGCGAGAGGTCTCAAGCACGGATGAGTGGCAGAGCAAAATGTGTCCCTTGGTTCTGTAAAGAACGTTTAGTTACCAGGTAACCTGGGGGGCTGTCATTCATTCCTGCCTTCTGAAGGTCCTTGAAATCCCAAACACTGCCTTGTTACAAACGGAATTCTCCAGGTGCTGCTTATTTTTCAGAGGCGTTGAAGATTTAAATATCACGGCCGCAGAGCACTGTGGGAGCTCATGGATGAGCCCTCAATTAGAGCTGGGCAGAGAGGACGAGTATTCTTTTCCTGGCCCGTCTTTGTTGCCTTCATTTCAGTATTTAACTTCTGTTCCTGAGACATTGAAGGGGAACAGGCTCCCTCACCTGAAAGCCAGTTCAAGTAGGACAGCAGCAGGGACAGTATGAGAGCTCATCTGATAAAGGTACCCTACTACCAAGCACAAAGACCGAAGTTCAAGGCTGGGTTTGGTGGAGTACGCCTTTAATGCCAGCACTAGGGAGGATGAGGCAGATGAAGCTCTGTGAGTTCCAGGCCAGCCTGGTCTACAAAGTGAGTCCAGGACAGCAGAGGCTACACAGAGGAACCCTGTCTCAGAGAGAGAGAGAGAGAGAGAGAGAGAGAGAGAGAGAGAGAGAGAGAGAGAGAGAGAATGAACGAACTTGAGTTCGATCCCCAGGACCCACAAATTGTCCTCTGAAATAAAGAAAAACCAATAGCAAAATGGCAGCCTTGTGATAGCATATTATTCTTGTGCAGTAGTGGTTTACCATGATTTATGCAAGCTAAATTAGCCTTTTCTCTTTTAAATGCTTTATTAGAAACATTAGAATGATAATTTTATTTGCCTTCTTAAGAAAGGAAATAATTGTAAAGGTTATTTTTTTTGTTGTTTTTAAAGAATTCAGGCTTATTTAATACAGTGCAAAGAGATCAGCAGCCTGTCAGCCTGGCAGTAGCAGATAAACTTTCTGTAGCCAGATAATCATAGTCTTTACTTGATTTATTTATTTGTTTGTTTATTTAAGATATATGGGCATTTTGTCTGCATGTATGTCTGTCCGTTACATGTGTACCTGGTGTCCAGAGAGGTCAGAAGAGGGTGTGGCCTCCCCTGGGACTAGAGTGACAGCTACCACAAGAGTTCTGAGAAGTAAACCCAGGCTCTTTAGAAGAACATACAGTGCTCTGAGCATTGACCCAGCCCTGATAACCACAGCTTTAAAACAATTGTTTTGTTGGGGTGGGGGGGAAGCTATGCTTTCTACGCATGTTGCATGCAGAATGTGCTTGTGACGGCTTCTGCAGCTATAGGAATGACTGTCTTGGAGAGCTGGGTGGTCAGTTCCTAAAAAAAAAAAACAAAAAAACAAAAAAACAAAAAAACAAAAAAACAAAAACAAAACAAAACAAAACAAAACAGACGAGCCTTCAGTTTTATTCCCAAAAGAGCAAAACTGCTGACTGATCAACCGAGTCATAAGTAACCTTGATGTTATTCAAGCAAAAGGCTTCCTTCACTCTCAGGAAGCCCCCTGACTGCCGTTTTCTGTCTTTGTTCCCTTTCAGACATGAAAAAACAAATCTCATTTTTAAAAAAATGTAGTGAGGTGTGCTTGTGGGTGGGTGTCAATAGGCAGTGTAGTCTGCCTTAGTTCCAGATCATCTAAATGTGGGGTAGGGACATGCATGGCACACATAAGCAAAAGTTGGAGGTAATCTAACAAGAGCAATCAGTCTACATCTAAAAATGACAAGAACAAATGTCATAAAGCCAGAAGGAAACGAGTGTCAGTAAATGTATCATCCTTAGAAAAAAAAAAACAGAAACAAAAACAAACAAAACACCCACAAAAACCAAAACACGAGCAGAGTACAGGAGGGCAGAGATAATGAGATAGAGAAGCCAGTATGCTGGGTGGAAACGCCTCACTCAGAGAACATGTTTGAAGAGGGAAATTTCTCATAAAGACCGACAGAGTTTGGGTGTCCGCCAGTCACTTGATTATGCCTGCAGCCATAAGAGATCATGGCCAAGGCTGATTTAAAGCATGTCTTTCCTGCTAAGATCTTTCATTCATTGACTGATTGGAAACGTTCAGTGACTAGTAACTGATTTCTCAGATGCTAACCCTTCAGGGAAGTGTTTGGGAGAACACTGGTGCCACCTTTCCCATGATCAGGTCTGTTTTTTTACATAATGCTTAAGTAGAAATACCTTGACAGGGATGACCGGAGGCTTTCGTGTTAGTGATGTAGGGGTAAAGGGTGGTGTCGTTTTGGAAAATGTGGATGGTAGTACAAATGCTTGTTTCTTCAAGTGCCGTGTTAGGCTGGCATGCAAGGTGACCTGGGTTGAGTATGGCTTCCAACGCTTTGGGTCTTGCTTCCCAGTGTGTTAACACCAAGAGGTAATGAAACCTTGAGCAGCGGGGTTAGTGGGACATGGGTGGGAGACTGGGGACATGGCCCTCAGAAGGGATTAAAGGTGTTGCCTTGGAAGTCTGGTTCCTTGGAGAGTGGGTTGTTTAAGACTGAGATTGGCTCCTCCCTGATCTTGGGCTTTCTCTCTCATTACACAATTGCTCTAGCTGGTTCTCTATCCACCCCGAGGCCCTCGCCAAGGGTTGGAGCTTAAACTGGCAGTTTCCAAAACTGTGAACTAAATGAATCTCCTTTCTTTACAACTTACCCAGCAGAAACCAGAATACAGCAAGTGGCTTAACAGGAGCATTGTATCAACTCTAGTAGCCAGTCAGAAAAAGGGAGAACCGTGCTCCCTTTGTTGGGATTCAGTCTGATGACAGTGGGTTTCTATCAACTCTAGAGAACCATTTTGATTTGGGGGCTCATCAAACCCCAAGGCTGTGCTTCTGTGTTTTGCATAAGGGCCACTAAAGAGGCTCCACCCTCCCTTTAATTTTGATATTAGTGGTTAGAACTGTTCATCACAATGGCAATTTCAAAGTGGCTCGTGGATACTTGAGTCAAACTCCTAAGGGTCTTGGTGGGGAAGTCTGACCCTTATGCCGGACAGCTGAGACGGAAGCTTCATTTTGTCCTGGGGTGGAGAAGGGTTAGGGACATAACACTGCGTTCTTTAAACAGAAATGCCAGGTTTGGAGAGGTTAGCTGAGTGGTTAAAGGCATTTGCCGCTCATACAGAGGACCTGGGTTCTGTCCCCAAGCAACTACATGGGATCTTGTAACTGTGACTCCAATTCCACGGGATTTGATGGCCTCCTTGGGCACAAGACATGAGCAGAGTGCACATGTCCACACGCAGACAAATACTCAGACATAGAAAATGAAGATAAGTAAGTCACAGAAATGCCTGTCAAACAGAATCTCAGAATCAGTAAGATCTCCAGGTACTTGACATGAAGATTTGAAATCACAGATTAATCCTTTCCCACAAGCACAACGAGCTCAGAATGTGACTCATCAGGCAACTGTGGTCTGACATGAATGTTTGTGGTATGGAGAGCAATTTATCACTGAAGAGTGTGAAGAACTTTATAGAAGGGGGTTCCTTACCAGGGGGTTCCCCCAGAGTCTGAACTTAACCAGCCCTTTATATGATGCTTCTAAGTTGTTTGTAAAACTCACAGAAAGGACTGTCATGGTTGTGAAAGGTCTTATGAGTTATGACCCTCTGTTTGAGTTCTAGGGCATACATGCATGCACACATGTGATGTGTGCACACCTGCACCACAAGCGCGTGCGCGTGCGCGCGCGCACACACACCAGAATTAGGTCAATAACACAGAAAGTGTAGTCCATCATGGTTGTTATTATAACTTAAATTAAATAACAGGAAAAGCCTGCTAGATCTTGAGCCAATGATGAGCACAAAGTAGAAGACTTAGGGAAAATAGGACTCACCGGAATCTTATAGTCAGTCAGAGATATTGGGCAATATTCAATGAAGCCAGGCCCAACAGTCCATATCTGTAATTCCAGCACTCAAGAAACTGAGGCAGGAGGATTGTGATTTTGGGGTAGCTTGGGAGCCGTGGTGACCCTGTCTTTAAAACAAAAGTAATCACGTTTCTTGCTACCTTTTCATTTAGGCAGTCTTAGGCAAAGTAGCGAGCTTCTGCTTTCTTCTCGTGAGTTGGAAATGATGGTGGTGATGGTGGTGATAAGGATTAACTAATAATGCCTCTCTGGGAAGTTGGATGTGAGGATTAAGGACATGACATATCTGAAGTGCTTATCACAACTGTGCACGTATTATTGGACTGTTTCCTCTTTCGGGCAAACCGAATAAAGCTGCCATGAGCATTCAGATAAGTTGTATGTAAAGTAAAGGAATTCCTTCTTGAGAGTGCTATCTCCACTAGGTTACTGGGAAGTTTTTGATAAGCCTGGCTTTTTATATGAGGTCAAAGGTTGCCATATCTAATTGAATTAGCTTGGTCATAATTTATAGCAAAAAAAAAAAAAAAAAAGACAACCAGAATCTGAAAAAGGAATTGCATAGAAATAATTAATTTGAAAAAGAAGCATAATATAATAACATTAATGTATACTCAAAACTTTATTTTTAGGTACGCCAATATCGCCTCAAAGATTACCACCAGAACAAGAACTACAATTGTGGAATGAGGTAAGTTATCCTTGCAAAATTAGTGAGAACTTCCATCGTCTTTAAAATTATTATGGTCAAGTGAAATGTTGGAATTGATCTCTGGGGAAAACTGATTTTGCCAACATTGTGACATCAAAATAGTTAAGAGTGTTTTATTAAAATAAAGGGTAAAACACACCTATAATTCGAGCACTTAGGAAGCTGAGGCAGGAGGATTCCTATAAGTTGAGACTAAACTGTGGTATCTAATGGGTTTAATGTCAGCCTGATATATAGATATCATACATATATGAATATTCCAAGATCCTATCTCAAAATACGAACACATATTCCAAGAGTCTATCTCACTAAAAGAGAGAAGGGAAGGTAAAAGGAAATGAAACCGTAAATGGTAAAAATTAGAAGGCAGAAACAAACTTTAAAAAGGGGGGTAATTATAATAAATGTACATATGCTGAACTATACCACTTAAAGACATGGATTCTCCTTTGTATTCGTGTTCTAGCTGTTAAAGATCCAGAAATAATTATCTATTCAGAGTCACACCTAAGAGCTGAAGGTGCACTTGTGGGCCAGTGCTTGCTTGCCTAGCCTATGTGAGGCCCTCATTGAATCTCTAGTGTACTCCTTCCATCATGCACACACTCATAAAGAACCAGACGTAGCATGAGTAGTGATTGAAGTATAGAAGGATGGAGATGATACAGAAAGCAAATATGAACTGAAAGAAAACTGGGGTGGTCATCTTCATAGCTAATAAAATAAAATCCAGAAATTCAAGCCATCAAAACTGACAATTAACCATTTATATACATAGAAAAGATGGACAAGAGGGTGTGGCCACCACTATCAAAATGTACCAATGAGTTAGCTTCAAATTCTACCAGTCTACCAGTGGAGAAAATCATGGGGGGAAATAAGCATTAAAGAACCAGAAGAAGTTAGGTTAGAAAGTAAGGTTTCATAAATCAGAAAAGATCTAGTAGGCTTTCCCAATTATGATGCGATACAATAAGATACAAATTCATGACCTAAGCATCCCATTTGTTTTGGGGATAAGTACCATTTATGACAAATAGCCCTAGAACAAACAGGAAATTATACTTAGAATTTAATGGCAAAACATTATAAATCAAAATTTCCAGGCTAAGACTTCAGAGAACATTATACTTTATAATAAAAGCTCAAAAGTATAAGCTATGTGCAAGGCTACCTGTGCTCCAGAAGGTGGACCTACACCTTTGCACGTGACGGCAGCACTGGAAGAGCACGTGAGTTTGGGAAAGAAAAGTGTTGGGGAGATGGGGGATGGGAGAAAATGCAGTAGCTTGATCAATACACTACACTACACACACACACACACACACACACACACACACACACACACACACACACATTTGTCAGTTTTTTAAATCCTCCGAAGTAAAAATTTCTTTATTGTGTCATCGGCCAAAGCCTATGTTCTGTCTTCCATAGTCAATGTGTTGAAAGTTTCTCTACAAAAGAAAACTACTTTAAAGTCCTCACATCTGCCCTTTACCTAGCTAAGTACCTTCTCCTTTTTTTCTGTCTTCCTAAAGATTTTGTTAATCCTCCATTTCAAGCATAATCTAATACTTGAGCCAAGTTCCTTTAATCAAGTTTAATCAAGATCAGAAACAACCTTTTCTTCCTGTTCTCTGTGATGGTGAAGAACTGCATTAAGTATCTTGCTATTGAAATGTTAGAACTGATACAAGAGCTCACAAGATTTTTGCATATAGTACCAATAAATAAGAATCAGTAACATTTCTGTGCACGAGAAGGAAGTAACATAACGATATAGTTTAAAACATAATTGGCTTTCTGAATCCATGGGTTGGCTGTACATCCGCAGATTTAACCAACTATGGATTGAAAATATTTAGTGTGAAGAACTGTATCTTTCCTAAGTCTATACAGACTCCTTCAGCTGCTATTTCCCAAACAGTGTAGCGTAATAACTCTTTACATAATGCTCACATTACATTAAGTATTACAGATGGTTTAGAGATTGCCTAAAGGATACAAGAGGATATCAAGTATACATATACACTGCTTTGTATGAGGAACGTGAGCACCTATAGATTCTAGAATTCTCAGGGGTGCCGGAAATAATCCCTACAGATACTGAGAGACAATTGCATATCATCCACAGTGACTATAAAAAGAAATAAATAGTAAGAAATACACTAACGCATTAGTGAAGGAAAAAGCAAATGTTAATAAAAGATGCAACGAGATGGAGAGTCATTTTTTCTTCAGTGGAACAATTGTGTATGGGGAGGTGTTGTTTTTAGGACTGTCTGTCTTGTTTTTTGTGTGTGTGACAGGGTCTCTCATTGGGATCTGGGGTTCACAGCAAGACTTGACTGGCTGATTGGTGAGCCCGTGGCACCTCCTGTCTCTGCTTCCCCAATACTGATTTCAAACATGGCGGCCTTTTATGTGAGTGTGGGGATCCAGTTCATGTCCTCAGCCTGTGTGTCAAGTCCTTTGCCCACAGAACTCAGAATATTTCATCTGATATGATAAAAGTACTGAATCTTTCTCAAATTGATCAAGGCAAAACCCATGATGTCAGCATGGTTTTATTTAGAATAATTCCACTTACTTTTTAAAAAAGATGTATTTATTTTTATTATATATAAGTACACTGTAGCTGTCTTCAGACGCACCAGAAGAGGGCATCAGATCCCATTACAGATGGTTGTGAGCCACCATGTGGTTGCTGGGAATTGAACCCAGGACCTCTGGAAGAGTAGTGCTCTTAACCACTGAGCCATCTCTCCAGACCCCACTTACCTTTTTTTTTTAAAGGAACATATTAATTTAACCTAACACTGTTGTGAAAAAACTGAATCTCTAAATTTATTAAGATGTCCTCGAAGTCCAGAGGATGTCTTAAATGCAAGAAGCTTAAAGGAGAGAACTCTCAGTTCCTGCTTACAGAGACTACTTATAAAACTGTAGCAATTTATTGTCTGAAAATTCAGACAAAGACACAAAAATAAAGGCATAAGTGATGGAATAAAACTTAGAGCTTGGGGAATCCCACCTTTGACAGTCACCAGCCCAGGTAGCTTCTTACTGTAACCCTCTGTGGCTCTGCTTGCTCTGCCTGCCCTGCAGGCCTTGGCATCCCAGAATCACCACCACCACCACCATGGAGAGCAACACTCAAATGTTGGAGGAAGGGAAGTGGTGGGAAGTTATTTCCGGTCCCTGGACTCCCTCAGCATAGCTGAAGTCAACTATTCTGCGCTGTCTTCCAGCATCCCCAGACAGATGAAGCCCCAGCCGGTCATGGTAGCATTCCCTTACCGAATCCCTTCTCATCCTGGTTTCCCTTCTTCGAGGTTCATGCCTAAAGCAAACACCCCTGCACTGTAGCCTCTTCCGTTTTCCTTTCTTCCTTTCCCATTTGCATATTTATTTATTGCGGCCTGGGGATTCACCCTGAGCATGTTAGACACATGTTCTACTCCTGAGTCACAGCCCCAGCTACATCATTTTCTAAAAGTCGTTTCTGGGGGTCGGGGGTGGGGGGCAGACCAGAGGCAGGATGGACACACACATAAACAACACTGTGAGGCAAAGAACAGGCTGAAACTGACTCACTGACTCGAGACATGAAACTTACACTGTGTACAAAGGCAATATAAGGGGAATTAAAGACCAAATATAAAAGGTAAATCACAGAGGACTAGGAGGGATATACGTTCATGAGTAAACATCTCAAACAGAACTTCAAATGCTCCAGCACCCCCTCTCCTGGGAAGAGGACCCCAGGGAGTTTGACACAGGCGGAGGACTGAATGCTGTGTGAGGAGACTGGCTGTGAGGGCTTCTTTGTAGTAGAAAGGATTAAATGGAACCCGGCTGTCTGTCTGTCCCTGGGAAGTCCTGGGGAGTGGATAGGCGATCTGTTGCCATATACAGTTGAGAAGGCGGGGCAGCTTCCAAGATGGTTGGAAGCTATGTATTACATGCACACTTAGCACCATGGATAGATCTCTACGTAGCATAAGTGAAAAATGGAGGAAAAGTCTTAAGGAAGTCCCAAGCCTGCAGACAAAACAGATTTTACAAGAACATGCACAAATGAAAGGGGCACATCACATACGTTAGAAGAGCTGTCTATGAGAGGGTGGCGTGAGAATACTAAGTGGAAATATTACAAACAAGGCTAAAGGTCCCAGTGTGCTTCAAGCTGAGAATATTCTTTGTGTCTAGACTACCCTCCCCCAACAAAGTACAAAAGGGAAAAAAAACCAAATAGACGGTAAGTACCAGATTCCAAACATTCTTTAACAGTACAGATATTCATGAAGTCTATTAGAAGGGTCTCTGCTTCAGTAGATCATCAAAGAACATGGGAAAAAATAAGGCATGGTGAGTAATTGGGAACAACATACTATTGTACAATATGGAAAATATTTTAGCTTGAGATGATCTCTTTCTATGAATATCTTTGAAGGAATATTTTAGATCATGATGGTAGGAAGGAGTTTTGAAAACATTGTCTTTTTTTTCATAGGAAATGATATTTAAAGCAATCAATCTGCTGGCCAAGTGTGGTAGCATACATTACAGGGCCAATATTCAAGAGGCAATTTCAAAACCCCCCTGGGCTACATAGTACAACCCTGTATCACTCCCTGCAAATGAAACAAAACCCTCACCACAAGTGACCAGTAAGCCACCTGCTAAGAGCACAAAGGACAGCGTTTCTTTTTTTTTTTTTTTTTTTTTTGGTTCTTTTTTTCGGAGCTGGGGACCGAACCCAGGGCCTTGCGCTTCCTAGTCAAGCGCTCTACCACTGAGCTAAATCCCTAACCCCGCGTTTCTTTTTTCCTGCTGGAGGTGTTTACATTAGTGAGTGGCCCAGACACTAGAGGCATGTGCTTTCCCAGTCATGTGCAGAGGCCTGTCTATTTCAGAGTCACCCACAGACCATCCAGAGGTCTCATACGCCACTAGTGGCCCTGGAAATCACTGCAGCCATCAGCTGAGGAAAACTGGCAACTGTGTAAGAGATGGTGAGGGAATGAATGGGGCTGCTGTCGTCCCCTTTCTGATGAATGAGAACAAAGACCAGAAACTTTGCAACCATCTCCTCATTGGGTTAGTGAAATCTCTGGTGTTTTTAATGAAGGAGCTTCAGGCACTGGTCAGTTAGCAGAGCCCCAGTTCTTAGACACAGGCCACCTCACATATACAGACAGCTTCATTTATAGGAAGGAGAGTAACTATGAGAACATTGTCCTTCTTTTATAGGAAAAGATGTTTAAGAAAGTTAACACGCTAGCCAAGTGTGGTAGCGTGCAGTTGTAGTGCCAACATTACCCAACAGTTGTGCCCTTGGGTGTGCAATGGCTTCAGGTCTCTCTATTCCAGGAATAGTTCAGTAGAAGCCATTTCCTCTCAGCCTACCAAAGCAAAGACTTGGAGCTGATGGTGTTCTGTACCAGTCAGTGTTCATGGCTTCAGAGAGCATCACCTTGTCATCTTACCCTCAACGTCCCTTATTGCATTGTTTCATTTTCCAAAAATCCAATTCAATTCGAGAACTTTTACTTAACATTGATTCTGGTCAAGTTTGTTATTTGTTTATAACAGCCTCACTATGTAGACCAGGCTGGTCTATTATTTGTCATCCCCCTGCCTCAACCTCTCAATGTAACTTTTTACTTAAAAAGTTTTCTCCCGCTCCTTCATCCCCCTTTCTTTGGTGCGTGTGCACGTGCGTGCGTGTGTGCGTGTGTCAGTGGGAGCAGGCACATGAACACAGGATGAATGTAACTTCATATAACATTCTTCACATACTGGTGATAAGCAAAGATGGAGGGTCCCATGAGCTGAAGGGGACAGACATGAGATCATGCTTTTCTTCAGTAGCTCATGCCTTTGCTGATCCCTAAGCTAAAGAATCATATATTTCAGGATGTTCTCAACTGGGAAGCAACAAGGAGCTTAAGAAGTTACAATTGACTCACATAACTCCTCGTCTCAGTCTGCCGTGAGAATACAACTCCAATTAAGTAGACCAATAAAGAATTCTGACACTGGAAGTGGCTCTGTGATGCTATGCCATAAAGAGGGTTTGGCTGAAACTACTCCGGACTCACAAGCATCACTATATTTTTTTTCCTGGTTCCGTTTTGAAAGGCCACTCAAGAAATGTATGCTGCAGACACATGGCCTAGGGCTTAACTTTCCAGCACAGCCTTTTATGATTACTGTAAATCTTTGCTTATATCCTATTGTTTGTTTATGACAGTCTCACTATGTAGTCCAGGCTGGTCTAGAACTTGTGATCCTGCTGCCTCAGCCTCTCAAGTGCTGGGATTATAGACCTGTGCCACTGCCTCCAGATGGTACAGCTGTGTGCTACAGTGGAAAAGCTCTACCATTTTCTCTCTAGGATAAAGGCTGAGACCATCCAGCTGCCAACCACAGTTGAGTAAGCATTCATTAGAAAATGAAGATCTATGCTTCTGCTGAGATTTTTCCTTAATGCCATGTGCCACTCAGTTATTGGCCTAGTGAGGTGACATTAGAGTCGTGTCTGATAAGCGATCATACAGCAACCGATGGCACTCCCTTATTCTAAGGCCATGGGGGAAGGGAGTGCCATGTTCTCAGGTTTCTCAGACTGGATGAGTTCGGAATGTCTACCTTTACACCAACGTCTGAGGAAATCTTCACGCACTCTGAATGTCTTTATTAGCTATTACTGGGGACATATATTCCAATGGGTGGGGGCAAGTCTTGGACAAATTCCAAGTCTAGGACTTCATTCTCTTCCTTTGGTCTTTCACACCCCTCCCTCTTTCCCTCCTTCTTTTTCCCTTTCCCTCTCTTTCATTCTTTCCTTTCTACATGATTTCACCGTGCATCACGGCCTTGAATCTACTACAGAGTCCAACCTGGCATCTAACTCATAGCAATCCCCTGCCTCAGAGATGGGACAATGGGCACATACAACCATGCCCAGCACCCAGGACTTTCTTATAAGGTTCTAGAGCCTCCTCTTCTCTGAACTTAGGGCTCAAGGCTGCCAGGAGTCTTTGGTTGCTGTCTGTATGGAATGCCTCTGTGTAGTCCAATTTTCTGGTTTGGGCTGTTTTCTATTTCTAGGGTGTAACGATGTCTTTGTTTTCTACAGATTCCTGAAGCTTGTGCGTCCTTTCTGTCTGTTGATTCCCAGCCTCAGGTAATTTAATCTGGAGGTGTTTCATGCATTTCTTGGTGCATAAAAATCTCCATTTGTCCCTTTGAACTTTTCTTGAACTCACTAAGACTTGTCATGTACTCGATGCGTCTGTATTATCCCCAGGTAACGTCAGTCCTATAGGCTTGGGTTTTAAAAGGCTAGCTTTTCATCCTTAAGTAAAATAAATTTTATTTTTGGAAACTGTGAACTATTAAACTGAAAATTTTTAAGATCAAATTTTGCTTATACATACAACACCCAAATAACCATATGTTTTTGCACCAGAACCAAGCTTTCTGGCCAGGCTCCGGCAGCGGCCCTGGGTCTTCACAGAGCTGAAGCAGACAGGAGTATAGCTGATAAGCATGCTCGCACGGAAGACTGAACTGCGTGTTCCCAGTTTCCTGCTTCTAGGATAGCCAGGAGGCCGTTCACTTCTCTTCCCATGGGAGGGGGGAGGGCTGAGTGCTAGCCTAGCTCCTTCACAAGGGGAAATGGGGAGCAGGAAATAAGGGTGTCACCCTCACACCATTCCACTGACGCTTCCCCTGCAGGTCTGAGTGTGAGGACCCAGGGTTCCCTTACTGACTTGACTTTCTCAGTCAGCTCGGCCAGGAACCTGGAGAGAAACTAATGTTCCTCAAACACACCCTCTGGCCAAGGCCAAGGGACTCTTCCCATGGCCCTTCTGATGGGATCAGAGTGCTGGGAGCAGAGGAGCGGCCATGTGTAATGTCTTTTCCTAGCTGTAGAGGTTCCTTTGCCAGAAGTTAGAGGCATCTGCTTGGGCTTAGGGAGAGGGGAGCAAGATCTTTTGAACCATTTTTCAAATTCATACTTTGAACCCCAGTTTCTGCCTTAGTTACTTTCTACTACTGCTGTGATAAAATACATCCCAAGGAAAGCAACTTACGTGTGGAAAGGCTTACCTTTGGCTCACAATTCAGAGAATACAGTCCGTCATGGCAGGGGGCCGTGATACAGGAGTAGGAGGCTGACTGGGCTGGTCACACTACATCAGCACACAGGAAGCAGTTAAGGACAGGAAGTGAGTCCAGGCTACAAAGCCTCTCGGCCCACCCACAGGGACCCTCCTCCTCCAATATAAACTCCACTGCCTAAAGGCTCCACAGACTCCCCCTAAAAGTGTCATGAGCTCAGAACCAAATGTTCAAACATGTGAGTCTCTGGGAGACATACTCAAAGCACAAACAGTACCTTCAGGTGAATGACACCGGGATATTAGCAGGTAAGCCTTCATGTTGAACTTAAAATTTAGGAACAGCTTCAGAACAATTTTTATGTCCACAGTACCCACTGTATAAGGTTTTAAAAAAACTTGGGGCTGGGGATTTAGCTCAGTGGTAGAGCGCTTACCTAGGAAGCGCAAGGCCCTGGGTTCTGTCCCCAGCTCCGAAAAAAAGAACCAAAAAAAAAAAAAAAACAACTTATTTAAGCTCTGTCAACATAAACTAACTTTTAAAATATTCTTGTTTCTACTTATGGTGTGTGTGTGGGGGTACCCGCATATATGTATGTGTGTGTGTGTGTGTGTGTGTGTGTGTGTGTGTGTGTGTGTGTGTATGTATGTATATGGGGGCAGGAAAGGTGCACACCGTATATGTGTGCCTGTGCATGTGAAGGTTCAACATTAATGTCAGGAATCATCTTCCATCACTCTCCCACCTTATTTGCCAGTCAGATCTCTCAATCTAACACAGCCCTTGCTTACTTGGCCAATCTCGATAGGCAACTTGCTCAAGGGATCCCTTGTCTCCACCTTATGAGGTTGGAATGGGGCTGGCACACTCACCTAGCATCTGGGATCCAAACTCTGGTCCCCACATTTAAGCAGCAAGCCCTTCAAACCCTGGGCCAGCTCCCTAGCTCCACAAATTAACTCTTTATTGGACCTCATTTCTGTGTACTGTTTTAAAAGAGCCTGGTATATATGTATTATTTCTGTCCTTCACGCTTAAATGTATATTTCCATGTATTTTGAGATTTTTAAGTATCATTAACTGTTTACGTACTTTTATTTTATATAT
The DNA here is from genome assembly GCF_021556685.1 of Rattus norvegicus. Lineage (NCBI taxonomy): Eukaryota > Metazoa > Chordata > Mammalia > Rodentia > Muridae > Rattus > Rattus norvegicus. The sequence continues at coordinate 32,231,583 of NC_141547.1, forward strand.
TGTGCAATTTTCGAATAATGCTTCAAGACACTTTTGTCAAATAAAAAATTAAAAATCTTTACGGTCCATTAATATGGGATGAAATATTACCTATCCCTTATTTGAAAATCTTTAAGAAATTATTGAGAAGAATGGCTTCTTATAAAGAAGAGTTAGGAAAATGCGTTTATTTTAAAATGTTCCCAGTCAAAGGTCAATGTTATTGCCAAACCGCATCCAGCCTAGGCACGGTTTTCTAAGGAGAAGCCACTTACATATATAAATACAGTCTTCTTTAATCGAGATGCATCTTTAATCGAGATGGAACATAGTCAAAGATCTTTTCTTTTGCTATTTTGGATTTTGCTGCATTTCTGTATGGGCTACTTGAAATAAACCCTTAGGGGTTTTTATTACCAGATTTTTATAGATCTACCTGAAGGGAACAGGTAAGGAAGGACTTACCAGACTCCATAGGTCAGCTCCTCATAGTTCCGGGCTGGGCCTCAGAGGTAGAGCACTAACCCAGCAGGTACATATGAGACCCCACTCCCCCCACCATAAAACAATGGAGAAATGGCCAACTCCCAATTATACATCAGCGGACATTGGTGAGTCCACCAAGGCATAGTCCTAGGTAGAAGTCCTGGCTCCCAGGACACACACTCTGTCAACTACACCCTCTTAAGGTACTGGAGAAGTCAGTCTTGTAAGACCTCATTTTCTCTGTACAAAAGAACTGCAAGCCCTGTCCTGCATGTCTTGCCCCTGTGTTTTAAGAACAGAATGGAACCTGTGTACGGGAAAGTATTTTGTAATGCGTTGAAACGCCGCGTATACCCGGTCCATTTCGTACCATCAATATATGTCCCAACAAGTTGCCTGGGAGGCAAACAGATGGGAGGGAGGGAGGAGACAAAACCAGACCTCTGTGGAGAGGAAGGATGTCAGGGGCATGCAGGGTAACTGCAACTGTGCTCCTTCCTCACCACAGCCATCCAGTGGTAGGCACATGGGGAGAGATTGATGGTGCAGAGCGATCTTTTCTCACAGCTTCTAAACTGAGTACCTGCAATGGTAAATTAAATCAAAGGGCTTGCCCTGCCCTTAATCCTTTCAGGAACTTCCTGCAGTGATTTCTGGCTAAAGAAACGAAAGTTTTGAGAGATTAAGTAACCAGCGTAGAAATGGAGTAGAACACTGCTCATTTGGCTATTCAGCTTCCGGGCTCGCACTCTAACACTATTTACATCGCCTCTCACTGCCCCCGCTTTTCTTTACTTCAGATATGAACTGATTGAGGGATCAATGGCTCACAGGCCGACTGTGCTAGGTCCTGTGCAAAGCAGGGTTTGCCCCTGCTTGTCCATTTATGCCGCTCCCAACCACGCCCAGCTGACTGCCAACCGCAGGATTCCTGCCCTAATTCTGCCCTCTGAGGCTTTGACAAACCTGATCCTGGGGTGTGCAGTCAGCAGCCTGGAAAGGGTGGTACTCAGACCAGTACCACGCACGGCTTCTCGTCCCTCAATCCCCATTGTTTGAGAGCAATTGCAGGATTTTCGAATTAGCCAGTAATGAGTAATGTTCAGTGAAGCTCACGGCTTTGGCATGCACACGCATTTCTGTACAAGCCGGGAGACTAATCCCTAGCTGGCACTGCCCAGGTTATCTTAGTCATAGAGTCCCATGGTGTCTCACTGAGTGTTGAAAACTATGTAACTGGACCACAATGAAAAACCCCATTAGCTGCATAGGTGCTGCAAAGAAAGATTTGTTTGTTGTATGTGTGTCAAGTTTGTGTGTGTGCACATGTGTGTGTGCACATATATATGTGGGGTGGTCTGTGTACATGGGAATGCATGTCCATGTATACCTGAGCAGAGACCAGAGGAAGACATCAGGCGTCTTCCTCCATCACTCTCCACCTTGTTTTGTTTTGTTTTTTTTTTTTTGAGATGAAAATCTCACAGAACCCAGCATCTACCATTGTGTCTAGCCTGACTAGCCAGCAAACTCCTAGGATCGACCTGTCTCCATGCCCAACTCTGGAGCGATACACACACTCGGCTATGCAAAACTTTCATGTAGGTGCTAGGGATTTGAACCCAAGTTCTCTTGCTATGTCAGCCAACTTTGTCACCTGCCCAGCCATCACCCTGGCCTGAGGCTGTTTTAGATTGTTATGAGAGAAATCAAGAGATTCCTACAGACTTTCAGTGGACCAAGGCAAGACTTCTTTGCAGTGTTGATAGGCTATCCTTGTGCTCCCAGCATCTGAAACTTCCCCTTCTGCGCAGATATAGTGCAAACTGAAGCATGGCCCATGTGTTCTCTTGTCTGCCTTAGGCATCTGTTGCATTGAGGAAGCTTTGCCGTGTCCTGATGGAGATTTTCCAGAAGCCTCAGGTAAGGCCAAAGTCCTTGTAGGCAACTCAGCAACCAAACAAATCAGGAGAAGCGCCTCCTCCTTGAAGAAAATGTGCCCAATTTAGGAAGCATGTCAACAGGAGCTGCAAGAAAGAAGCAGATACTTCAGTTTCTCTGTGAGGATAGTGCTGGTAGAGTTCATTCTCAACTAACTGGGAAATCACATGTCCCCTTCAAGCATACAATGTGGTTTGATAGAGGAAATTTATGATCCTATTGGTTTTCTTTTTCTCACACACATGCATAATTGGGGACGAGAATGAAACAAAGTTGCAACATTTTTATGGTCTGCACTAAGGACATGATACTTTGTTGTAGGATAGGACACTAAGAATAGAAAAACATAGTGGGGGAGAACACGGCGCACTGGGAAAAACAGACAGACAAACAAGCAAAGACGCCAACAAGGAAAAAAGGACAACCTGGCCAACTGCACTGTCAGTGTCAGTTCGAAAGTTCTTGTTTGTGTCTGTGTCCTGGTTTCTGATTGGGATTATTTGATTCTTCTGGGAGAATGTTTTGTCCTAGATGAAGACTGGGCTAGAGTGTGAGAAACCACATACCATTGGACTTCAGGTTCAAGCCTGTGTCTTGGTTGAATGGATTTTAAAACTCCTTTATTATTAAAGGTGGTAGCCTTACTTTCCGAATGATGTATTTCATCAGCATCTCAAACTTATCCTGCGATTGATGGTACACTCCAGCCTCTGAGCCTGCCACAAAGAGGAACCCAAGGAGGGACACTTTGATAGTGTGAAGGCAAATTATTCTTTCTAGTGATAATAATGTCTCCCCCCAACTCTGTAATTTTTCCTAATTAAAGTAAAAGAAATAGCAGTAATATCTACCCATCATCTTTCTTTGGTGCTAAGAGAAAATGAGACAAAAACAAAAAGAAAAGAGAAGAGAAGAAAAGAAAAGAAAAGGGAAGGAAAGGAAAAGATATGACTCCTAAAAGCCACAGACATATTAGAGACAAAAGCCTAAAGGGAAACTTATGGCAGAAAAAAAATAACTCATGACCTTATTTGGTGATGACAATTAAAAATACTTCAATGTGGTCTGTTTAGTTGTTTACTCCATTGTGTGACTGCATTGAAATTTCCCATCCCACCACTGCTGAGCATTGATGGCCCTTCCAGTTATTTTCCTATAAAAAATTTTGTAGAGAAGATCTCTGTCCACTTACTTATAAATAGTATTTAATCAATCTCCCATTTATTTTTGAGCAAAAGATGCTAATGCAATTTTAGTCCTGTGTTTGAATTATGTGTCGTGTTTTACATTTTTATATAATTCATAATGTATTGTGAATTTCAAAGCATGCAACGTGAAGTTTTATCGTGTATAATGATATACATCTCTTCACTAGGAGCAAACTGAGAAAGATAATGCTAAGAGGGTAAGGCGATTTTTCCTAAGTACATATACACTAAACAGAATAAAGAAAGTCATAGGTCTTTTCTGGGTAACTCACTCTTTCTGTCCTACAGTTCTTATTTCATTATTCAAAGACACAGAAGTTGGGAAATTCAAATGTTGTGGTAAGTAGTCTTATTTTTTTAAAAAAGATTTATCTAAAAAAATTTTATCTAGCATATAGTAAGACCAAAACTCATACTTTTTACTCTACAAATTATGTTTGGGTCTGATCGTATAGCCCATTATTTCCTTCTTCAGTACCACAGGGATGGAAATAAGTTTATATATGAATAAATAAATGAAAATCAATATTTATTATGTACTTATTTTACATGTTAATAACTACGTGTGCCTCATATTCACTCACTCACAATTATTTAATTACCTAGTATGTGTCGAGCACAACTGCAAATGCTGGAAATATGGTAATCAATAAGTAAAAACCATGTAAAAAAAATCCATCCTTCATCAATTTGTATTCAATGACAAAAGAAGACAGAAGAAGTCTAAGAACAAGTGAACAAGTAAAGCAAATTCTTTAGGGTGATATTAATGCAAGAGAAAAATCAGTCTTGTCCAAAGACATTTTTAAAAGCAGTTATTTCAAAAGACAAGTATCAGTGCTAACTGGAAATATCACCTTCTGGTCTTGTTCATTATCATGAGGTGGATGTGTGTTGTAGAGCTTCTGTCAAAGCAATGAGAAACGAGTAACCCTGTTTTGATTTGCATCAAAATCATGTGGCTTCTTTCAGTAGTAGTTTTTGGTTTGTTTGGTTTCGGTTTTCTTTTCTTCTCATTTTATTCACTTTACATCCCGATTGTCCCCCCCCAAGCCCTGCATCACTCCCTCCCACAATCCCTCCCCTGGTCCTTTCCTCTCCTCCTCTGAGAGGGTGCCCCCTCTTCCTTGGGCATCCCTGGTTTCTGCTCCATTTCCCATCCCTGCATTTCTTGTAGACAGGATCGATTTGGGGTTGAAAGTTTTGTGGGTGGGTTGGTGTCTCTGTCGCTCCACTAGAGTTTCTGCCTGGCTACAGGAGGTGACCTCATCAGGTTCCATATCCCAACTTCTGAGTCTCAACTAAGGCCACCTCCATTAATTCTTAGGGGCCTCCCTTATCCCAGGTTTCTGTCCCACCCTGGAGATGCCCCTCACCTCCACACCCCCACCAGTTGCAGATTTCCATTCATTCTCATGGCCGTCTGGCCATCTCTCCTGTCCCTCCCCATACCTGATCCTGAACCCCCCAGTTCCCTCCCCATACTCTCTCCCTCCTAGTTCCCTTCCTCCATTTTCCTCCTACAACCATTTTGTTCCCCCTTCTAAGTGAGACTCAGCATCCTTGCTTGGACCTCCCTTCTTGTTTAGCTTCTCTGAGTCTGTGGAGTATAGCATGGTTGTCCTGTATTTTATGGCTAATATCCACTTATAAGTGAGTACGTGCCATGCATGTCCTTTTTGGGGTTTTTTTAGGTTTTTTTTTGCATGGATTTAAAACACACAAACTGCCTAGGGCTGTGGTGTAAAAGCAGAGCCCTCACCCAGCATAAGCAAGGCCCCGGGTTTGATCTTCTGCACTGGGAAAAATTAATAAGGAGAGAAACGATTTGTCCACAATATTTCTTTTTAGCTTGCGATGTACTATGTGCAGTTTAGAGGGTGAAATTGAAAGTGTGGTTTGGACATGTACGCGGAAGGGGAAATGTAAATTTAAACCCCACTTTACGTGTGTGCCTCGTGGAGTAATCTTACACGTGACCAGATGAAACCTTTAACTGAGATTAGCTACACACCAAACACGAGTTGCATTTATGAGCAGATAACCACTATCTAGGGCTAAAAGTCACCCATCTGTTAAATCAATTTAATATCAGTGAGGAGGCTCAACTCAACCTAAACCTTATGAGAGTGCAGCTGTCAGGCGGCTGTGTCTCAGGTGTGCCTTCGTTTTCTCCCACGTGGCGTCTCATTTTTAGAAAGTGCGGCTTCATTACCTCCTCCACTACCAAAGCACATTGTCATCACTGTGTCTTCTGCTGTCTTGCCCCTGTTCCATTTTAAATATTTAATGTATGAAGGGGATTTCCAGGTATATGTGCTAGAAGCATCCAGATAACAATGTTTGTAAGGGAAAACTGATACTTGCAAGTTGCCTTGATCTGGACCGGATTATTTTGAGTAAGTGTAGACGTCGACAGATGGCTTTTTTGCCTCCTAGAGAGGCAACCTGGGGCTGCACCTGTTGCAGTTGTAACAGATCCGAGGCCTTCAGCAAAGTGCTTCTCCAAATAACGGGCCGCCGCTCGGCGTGAGACTAGCAATCTGTCCCATCCCTTGGTTTATTCACTACTGTTCTTTAAAGGACTGGAGATGGGCTATCCTAGATAATGTCTTTCATTTCTCTTCTTGTCCTTTGACCTGGGGTGAGAATAGTGGGTAAGAAACAGACAGGCGAACAGACAGACAGACAGGAAGCCATCTTAATGCCCGGTGCTGTGGAGCCCCTGTGCTCATCATGTGTGTTCATGTCCTCCCAGTCGTCTGTCGTGCATCCGTTGCTGCAGCTCGTTCCTCAACTGCATGAGAGAAGAATGAAGAGATACAAAGTGAATGTATGTAAGACCGACTGCATGCCGGCTTTGCCGCTCTGTGGCGACCCCTTCCGCTAATCACAGCTGTGGTCCTTTGTAAGATACCCCTCTTCAGGGTGAGCCCCTCACATTCACTGAGTAGTGTTAGCTCTCTGTCACAATGACAGCATGTTGTTGGTCAACCTGACAGACTGGGTTACTTTATGTCTGGAGTAAGGCAGAGAATCATACAGTGTTCAGTTGAACAAAGCATCTTACCCTGTGACAAAGAAGAGGAGGGAGGAGACAAAGTGAGGTACTGTCCCCATTCTCCACGCAGAATTTCCTTCTATTCCTCCTCCGAAAGATTCCACTAACTCCCAACAGCACCGTCCACTGCTGACCACTTGGTCTTTGGGAGCCGTTTCAGATCCAAATCATCATGGACCTTGGTTAACCTGCTTAAGGGCATCTTGCAGTCTTTCTCCCTCTCCACGTTCTGACCCGGTCTAGCTCAAGCCCTTCACATTGAGGAAAACGGGGGTTCTGTGCCCTCTGAGACCCTCTAACTGAGAAAATGTGGTCTTGGCTTAAGAAAAAAGGAACTCCTGGGTGTTTGGTCTTTAGATAGGAATTGGAAATCCAGTCAAGGCCAATTTGTCACCCCCGTACCCTGTTGACAAATAGCTACGGTGGCAGAATTTTTTGCCCAAATGTTAAAACATTGATAAAAATAGGGATTGTAAATACATCATAAAACAAATGTCTACATTTCATTTTTTCCCTCGGCTAACAAAAATAGGACCTAAACCTAGTACCACCGTGTAAGGTAAATGTAACTAAGCTAACACATCCTTAACTAAAAACTGCATTTGCGGTGTCACTTAAAAATAATCCTGGTGCTTTTAGTGTAGAAAATCTTGGGCCACGTTTTGAAGGAAGACATTGGTCTAGCACTGCCATCTTCCACTTATTGGGAACTCAGTTGGGCTTTCCCTGGTTCTGCTTCATCAAGGGAAGGGAAAGTCAGTAGTTAAAAGAAGGTTCCACGAGCTGTCTAGGATGAGAGGTGACAGTTCACTGACCCTCAGTCTAAGGAAAACACACACACACACACACACACACACACACACACACACACACACACACCTCCATTGTGATATTCCCTTTATGGTTTAATGATGGTTACTTCATTACTACATTGTTACCATTACATAAATTAGCTTTAAGAGTCCAATTCAGGTCTGGTGTTTCCTTAACTTTCATACTGTATGTTTTTATTCTTCTTAAAGCAGGTTTTTAAAAAGCATATATTTAGATGAGTACACATGCCTCTGTTTATTTTTATAATCACTATCCCCCCCCCCAAAGTCTTCATACTTTAGCTTCAGTTGAATACAACTATCTGCTGCTAACTTTAAAGAGAAATCTAAGAGGGGATTTAATAGCGGGACAGACTAAATGAAGGTAAACCCGGAAGACATTCTCCCACAGGGGAATATCCTTAGGAAATGCTGGGAGCAAAGAATGCAAGAGATAAATAGGAAACCCAACAATAACAACAACAAAACCCAATTACAATAGAAAGTTGGCTGTGATGGCCAACACTGTCTAATTTTAAAACATGGTTTTGTAGTGAGATATCTTAAATTTGAAAGAAAAATACCTTAGATTTTCATGCATTCAAACATTTTTTAATATTATTTGATGCGTTCCTTTTCAGTTCATCTTTTCAAATTCCAGTTATTGACACTTCTTTCTCTGATGACAATGCCCTGAAAACCTTTGTCTTGATTTTAAGTAATTAGTATATTTTCATTTTTACTGTGTTCTTTTTTCTCTCTCGATTATACAGAGAGAACTTTTTTAAGACAAGGACATAAACATATTTTCTGTGTACACATTCTAAATATCAATGCTTCAATCTCAAGTAATTTGAAGGGTATAGTAAAAATGAGAATTAAGTAGATTTTGAGAATTAGAGGTATATGTTCTGTAAATCAAGGATTTATGAACTTAACTAGATATCAGAGGCACATCATAGAATAAAGAATATGACCATACTTGTGGGAAATCTGTAAACAGCCTTGACTGATAAATTGAATGCTCCCTATGAATTATTAATGCAAACAGGAAGCTATAAGTCGATTCTATGGAAACAAGAAAATGTTGACTATTCTTCCCATGAAGCTTAGAATGTTTTGCTTGAGAAATACTATATAATATGCTTGTTATAAAAACACGGTTGTTCCTACTTGTCATTTTTTTCATTATCACTCTACACATACAATAATATCAGGAAAATATCTTCCAAGGAATTAACTAAACATACATTGGCCAAAGTTGTTCCTCGGTTTCCATGCAGATGTATTATATCCTTGCTTTTCTGTGTGACCACACCCAACACATTATTTTATTCTCTCAAAATGTCAAAAAGGGACCTTGAAGCATAGCGCACCCAACCTCTTTCTACTTACTGATGACAAATTTCCTTTAAAGAAAGAATCTGTAATAGTAATCCAGAAAATATTTTCGAATACACCATTCTGCAGGTACTCGTTGTTGCTGAAATGTGTTAGATGTAAAGGTAACGGTTCTCTCCTGACACAAATGCTCTACTCAGGTCTTTGGGAATAGCTAACAGTAATATCGAGCTTCACTGCACTCGTAAGAAGGATTTGCCCCACTTCTGCTTAACTTGTTACTTCATCCTTATTTCTTCCAGGAATACCAGGGTCCTGTAGCTCCAAGTGGGGGATTCTTTTTATTTAGGGTATGTACATATAGTATTTTATGATCAATAAGTTCGGAAATTGGCAAAGTCTGTTCACTGTGTGCTCACTCAATTGGCTCGCTTTAATGAAGCGTTGCAGTGACCTTATACTCATTTGACATCAAGTGTCTCGATACGATTTCACTTCCACCACTATCCTGCTGTTTTAACCACAGCCCCTCTTGTCTCCCTTTTATTACCCTTGCGGTGGGACTCCTCCAATGACATCCATCTACTTCCCAGTTTAATGTGATATTTTATATGCGTGAGACAGATTTTTTAGAGCTATTTCATAAGTCCAAGGCGTTGATTAGTAAGGTTTTGGTTGAACAGGTTGCAAGAGTTATGACTATGCTAGCAAGTTCTGAAGATTAGCAACTTCAGAATAAAAGCTACCAAGAGAGATAGCTTCGTGACTGTGTTTATCACTTTGCGTTTGTGTAGGAAATGTTTCTAAACAGACGTTTTCTCGCAATACTTTCTTAACACATAGCCAAAAAGGCTACACATTTAATAAATGCATTCAGTAGTTATTACTGACGCTCTATAGGTGATAGGCAAGAGACCAGTAGAACTCTGGTACTGAGGACCAGAGTTCAGTTCCCAGCACCTACTTCAGGCAGCTCACAATCTGTAACTCCAGCTCCAGGGAATCCGGAGCTCTCTTCTGGCCTCTGTGGGCACTTGCATGCACCAACATACAGGTATATCCACAGTTTCAGGTAAAATAAGATACTTAAGTAAAGATAGAGTTCAGCTTCTATACTCGAGTACTTCACAGCCTGATTTAACAACAGATAAATAACAGCTAAGATTAGTCATTCCTTGGTACACGGGGGCTTGTCTTAAAAAACCCCAATTTGAGGTTGCTCAAGTCCTTTATATTAAATGCTGTGGTATTCGTGTAAAACCAACTGCATCTTTTGTAAGCCATCTTTAGATGAAAATTGAGGCAAACAGTTTAGCCGGACAATGGAAAGTAATACAGAGATGACATTGTGTGTATCGAGGATTAAACAAGACATATTTAATGAAACATTTAGCTGAAAATTTTCAGCTTTATGCTTAAGTCTAAGGAGGCGTTCCTGTGGTAGGATTCACATGAGCATATTGGAGACTGGACTGCACTGGATTTCGGAACTAGATTGACAGCAAGGATATATAAAATGGAGATGCCATGACTTCAGAAAGTCAACTTTGGGTCATATTAAACTGAAACTTGAGAACAGCCGTTATTGAATGTTGGTTTCCTATAAGCAAAACCAAGTAGTTTCCAATTCATATTGGTCATAGCAGCTTTAACAGTGCCTCAGAACTCAATAGAAACACACACTTTCAGGTTTCCCTTCAGCCTTAGTAAACCAGGCTGCAGCTGTGCGGTCCACAGCCCACTTCTGTTCTGCCCAAAGCCTGTCAGGTGACCTAATGTACCTCAAGAAGACTGTTGTTTATAGCAGTAGGCTTCTTTCATTCGCATTTACCTCACGCCATTAGTTACAACGATTTCTTTCTAATTTTTTTATTGTTTTCAGCCACGCAATGGGAAGAGGTCAACAAGTTTCATTTAAAATGGTACGTGTTCAAAAAATTACATCAGTAAATAAATATGAAGCGGCATGTGTGAAATCAAGTTGGAAGTTCCCATTGGTCATAAACTAAGCCACATTCAAATATACTTCTAGTGTCAGGTTGCATGTGTGTACTATTATTATTTATAAATATTACAGTTGTGGTGTTTTAGGGCTAGATTTGCTTTGATCCTAGTATTCCTTGATCCGTGACATGAAAGCAGTCATCTGACGTGATTTTGGAGATGACAACCTCATCATCACTTACTGAGCATGATGTCATGGGTTTCACTCTGCGCTGTAAGTCAGCATCCACTAGAGTGGGCCAGGGTTCCCTGGCATGGGCTTCTGTATTCCAAAAAACTCAAACTCAAAATAAAAATCTTTACAGCTGCAGCTCAGTTGGTAGAATGCTGTTCTAGCATGGCCAAAATTACACAGCCAGTCTCAGCCAGATGGAGCTACATGACACCCTGTCTCAAAATGTGGCAGGAGGGGCACTGCTGGAGAGATGGTTCAGAGGTTAAGGGTGTTTGCTGTTCACGCAGAAGCTCTGAATTTCCTTCTTCCACCTACACTGGCAGCTCACAATTGCCTGGGATTAAGACTAGCTCCTGAGAATCCCACAGTCTCCAGACCTCCACAGGCACCCATACACACATGTAAAACGAGTAAAGCAGACATTTCTTAAAGCAAAATTAAAGTAGGGGCGTTTGAGGAAAAGATAAAATGTATTTCATCCAAATTATTCTAGAAAGAGGACAAAACCGTAAACCTAGATAGAAATGAAAAGACAGACGTTAAAACAACTGGAGAAGTGAAAATCACCACTGTGCAGACGCTCACAGGGTGAAGTGGAATTGGATTGATTTGGTCTGAACTTCTCCCTGAAGTTGAGAAAACATAGCTTTATGACCTATTCCCTGGGTTAGGGTCTCTTTTGAGCAGGATTTTGTTTACTTTGCTAATAGAACAGGAGTTCAATAGTCATCTCCACCTTGACTTTGTCACCTGATTACCTAAGGTCTTTCTTTATCCTGATAATGTATTTATTAAGACAGTAAGTATAAAATATGGATGCCGTGATGGCAGATGTACAAGTAAATAAATAGGGGGAACTTTTCGATGGCTCTTATTTTATTCAGGTATCACTCTCATTACATGCGGTCCAGGAACAGTCATATAAGAACTCAAACCAAATCCAATATAAAAGGTCCTCAAACCTCATAGCCAAGGGGGCTCCACATTTGCTAATGAGATAGAAAGGCGGGTGCGCACACAGTGGCCGCCCAGCCGTTCAGTGTAGCCAGCCATTCAGTGTAGCTCCCTTAAAACTGTGAACTCTTGAAACTACTCGGTTCAGCACATGGGACTTTGTTTTTCCCATCTGAGTAGTTATAAGGAGCTCAGCAGGGGGTGGGGAAATTCAGCTTAACCTTGGTACACAGTCAAAATGTGCCCTACTGAGGCTTGGAGAGAGCCATAGCAGTATCCACCCACGCTGGGGCCTTCTCCAGGCGCGCACAGAACTGGACTTTGCTCTAAGGTGATAAGCAGGAACCTCTTTACACACGTGTAATGCTTATTAGCTTTAGTAAAGTTTTTATATTATTAAACACTTTGATGTATTTAATTGAGACATACAGATGTGTAGCATAAATGTCCAGATTTATTCTTTTTTTTTTTTTTTTTGGTTCTTTTTATCGGAGCTGGGGACCGAACCCAGGGCCTTGCACTGGGCAAGCGCTCTACCACTGAGCTAAATCCCCAGCCCCTAGATTTATTCTACATGCGCATAATACATGTACATATTTATAGTGTCACATATACGTGAACATAATTTGTTTTTTTTTTTTTCTTTTTTCAGGATGCCAAATGATCTTTTCATTGAAAACTCTGCTATGGGATATAAAATGTACTCACATTTTGTTCTCAAAAAAAAAAAAAAATGATCCCTCCGAAATGTAGTCTGTTGCAAACCCCTGTATTGTAACATTCTCTGCCATGGTTGAGATTATGAATGTTTAATTTGTTGAAAATAAAACAGCATCTTGAAATGTATTGTTACAATGATCAATTGTGCACAGCAAAGCTGTACCTGAAGATGCTCCATAAGTGCCCACACCTCTGGAGAGCTCTGATACCTGCACTCAGGGTAGCACTGGGACACATCTTTTTAAAGCATTTACTAGCATCTCTAATAGAGAGTTGGGTGAACTATTTTAGTTTATGCAATTCGCATTGTGTTGGGGGATAAAACCATCAGCTCTTCTAAGTATTAGAATGCAGACTGGCATGGTGGTACACGTCTGTCATGGCAGCACTGGGCCATGATAAAGCTAAGTGCCGAGCCAAGATAAAGCTAAGTTCAAGGCTAGCCTAGGCTATGTAGCAAGGCTCTGTTTAAAAACAGAAATGAAACAACAGCCAAAGAGAGTGCCAACTCTCTTAGAGCTTATTCAATGGTGGAGGAGGCAAGTTATGATTTACTTAATACGAGATGGATTTCAGATCGCTACAAATATATCAGAAGGGTTTGCCTGGCAATGAGTAGTTAGTTTATCTGTAGCTGTTTCACCTTGCAATCAGTGAAAATCAGCCAACCTTGTTCATTACCAGGAAGAAAAGAACCTTACCAGGAGCTGATGGGAACTATACTTAGGGAATTTAAATAACACATTTCATAAAGTTCTTGAATTACTCTTCCTACCAAGCCCTGGGAAGGACATAAGTTGAGAAGAAGCTGAGAGGAAAACAGTCACAATCTTGCTTTAAGAGTGAATTGTCTCAGCAGAATGGGCCTCAGAATGGTAAGGGTCCCCTAGTCTGTAGTCACACATGCATGAGGCAGCATTGGCTGTCTGTACACAGTAATTCTAGTGACCTGGATTTTAAAGTTATTTCTTTCAGTCATGCGGTATTTCATACATATTTAGAATTGCCTTTGTTCATATGTAACCCCTACTGTCCCTGCTAACCCTTTTCGGCTCCCTTCTCCCAGCCAAATAATCTGTCTTCTGGTTTTATGCCATATGTGATAGGTATAGCAATATAAGTTCTGCATATGAGAAAAAAAATGTGCAATATTTTGCCCCTCTCATGACCTTCTTTTGTCAAAATAAGAAAAGTTGAATATTATTAGGCAGCGGGGTCTCTTTAAAAAGTCCCGAAAGACAGACTGGAGAGACTGCTCTGCAGTTAAGAGCACTGACTGCTCTTCCAGAGGTCCTGAGTTCAATTCCCAGCAACCACATGGTGGCTCACAACCATCTGTAATGGGATCCAATGCCCTCTTCTGGTGTGTCTGAAGACAGCTACAGTGTACTCATATACATAAAATAAATAAATCTAAAAAAGAAAAAACTAGAAGAAAATCCAGAAAGACATGAATTGCTTGTGTATTTTAAGAATCTTCACACAAACACAGGGCAGTGTTTTCACGAACAGTGTCACACACGGGTAGAATCCGTACTAAATACTAACTGGTCACTGCAGATGAAGTGCTCCATGGCTGAACCCAAGTTTAAAATTGCGTTACTAAGTACATTTTTCCTCTTGTTTTAAAATCCTCTCCAGGATATCTCTGGGACCAGGTGCATAACCACTTACGTAGTAATTTCCCCACGATCTTAGTAAATACTTGCTACTAAAATCCTTTTCTTAACTTAAACACAGAAGAACCCTACTGTCTACTTCTCCTAAGCCAGAGCTCCTAAAGAGGGTGGGGTTTTTTCTTTTAGTGATTCTTGTTTTGTTGTGATTTTGTTTCTTTGAAACAGGTTCTTTGTAGCCGGGGCTGTCCTCTGCCCACCTGCTCCTTCCTCGGCCACCTGAGGTAGATCACAGGTGTGTGGTGGCAGCCCCTGAAGCTTATGGTCTTGAGAATCTGTTGGAAATTTTAGGTCCAAGCTCAGATGGGGGGGCGGGGCACACAATGTAATTTGAGGCCAGTGCTTAGATGCCCCTTAAAATTCTATCTCTAGCCAGGCAGTGGTGGTTCATGCCCTTAATCTCAACACTTGGGAAGGCAGAGGCAGGTGGATTTCTGTGAGTCACAGCCTGGTCAGCCTGGTCAGCCTGGTTTTCAAAGTACATTCCAGCACAGCCAGGGCTACACAAAGAAACCCTGTCTCAAAAAACCAAAAATAAATAAATAACCAAAGAAATAATAAATCCATCTCCAAACAGACGATGGGACCAACAGAGCACTCCTCTATAGTGCTCGCCCCCCCCCAAGGAATTTATTTTTTCTCTGTGAAAACTCGATTCAACCTTGCCGAATAGTCTTGGACACGGGTATAGTACAGGAGGATTGAATGGACCACAACAGAACACCATGTGACTAACAGGAGAGGCAGTGCTAAAGACAGATGCCCGGGGACCTGATGCCCAAGGGCTCACAGACCCAGGAACTAAGCCTCTGCGTTGCTTGGCAACTGAGCTACCGTTGCACATGCGCAGAGGTCCCGTTCGTGCTTGGCCTGTCCTTGGAGCGTTAGAGACCACTGGCCAGAGCTGGCTGGTTCCCTCTGCCAGCCTGGAGGAAGTTTGAGGGGCACAAGAGAACATCATGCAGGTGAGGGTCAGGCCATAGGGTGATCTTGGAGCCCTGAGCCGGGTAAGCCAGCTAGCTCTAAGCTGAGGGGTGTAAATGGTGTGGGTGGTCTGCAGAGGTAGGTTCTAACATTTGTTCTTGGTAGGTGCTATTTTGTGCGGCTCTGTTTAGTCTTGAGAGAATGCCGTTTTTTCGATATTCGTGAGTCTGATGTGAGGCTGAAAGAGACAGGTGTTCAGTATTGCCGTTTACCTCCCAGTCCTAGAAATCCAAATGCTGTGCAAAATTTTAATTACGAAAGAAGTACCATTGTCTCAGGGGGATTCAGTTATGTTCCTTTATGTCCTTTTAAAAGAAGGCACGGGAGGGTGTGCATTGCTGCGAGCTGGCTCAGTGGGTTAAGGTGTTTGCTGCCAAGCCTGATGACCTGAGTTCGATCCACGGCACCTACGAAGTGGAAAGTGAGAACCAACTCCTTACAGATGGTTGTAAATCACCATATAGGTGCTGGGAATTGAACTCGGGTTCTCTTTTAAGAGCACCGAGTGCCCATAACCAATGAGCCATCTTTCCAGCCCCTCGAGTTCTTTATAATAGTTTTAATTTAGAAAAATAAGAATCTCCTCCCTCGGTTCCTCCATTCCAACCTTTCTCACCCCCTTTTCTCCTTTTCTTAAAGTAAAATCCTCACTTTTGACATAAGAAATCGATTTCTCTTCCATGCTCCCTAGTGAAGTGAATCCGGTGTTTTGTTTTGTTTTGTTTTGTTCTGGTTGGTTGGTTGGTTGGTTTTCATGGGAACTTTTGGCGGTCGGGTAGATCCTACACTTCATTAAGCCATTTTAACCTCAGTTCACATGGGATCGGGTCCTTTGGCATTGGGCTGGTTTTTAGCAAGTGCATTTGAACAGCTAGCCCAGCTTTCCATCTGCTTTTCAGGAATTCCGCTGAAGCAGCGGGAAGCAGCAGCTCGCTGACCTCTCCTAGCCATTGTTGTTGTCGTTGTTCCTTGATTTAGTCAGCAGGCATTCCTTATGCTTTAAACACAGGTCTGTTCTATGAGAGTGTTTGCGAGAACGATAAAGACAGCACACAGTGTGGCAAAAATACCTTCGCCATTTGTGAAAATAGATTGTGGGCCTTATCTCTGCTAGATAACATTTCTTAATAATTCTAAAAGCATAGGTAGGGCGCCCTCGAACACTGTTATAATAGGTCACATTGAAATGAAGTCTAGATCAGTTTGAAAAGAGCAGTTGGGGAGTTTGAATACAGCTATAAGAATATACTCCCATGACTCCCAAGAAGAGTGCTTTAATAAGAAAAACCCAAGTCAGATGCAGTTCAGTGCATAAGGACGGCTCCTGGGTCAACAACACAGTCTCAGATGCAGCCGTCAAGACTGGGTTGGTTGGAGTGAAGGGGTAAAGTTGGCTATGATTCTAATTCTTTTCAGTAATCTCTTGTAAGGCATCCAACAGATCTAAAGGAAAGAAAGTACCAGGTGATTGTGAAATGCAGAAAGTGTTCTTAAAAAGTGATTGTTGGCTCAGTGGGTGAAGGTGCCTGCTACCTGGCCCCAATGATGCAAAGTCTTATGACCTGAGTTAGATCCCTGGGACCCATGTAAAGATAATGCCCTATGACCTCCACATGTCACGGCACATGTGATTCATCCCCCAAACCACAGACACACAGACACACAGACACACAGACACACAGACACACAGACACACACACACAGATCTATATATGTATATATCTATATATCTAAATCTATCTGTATATACATATTTATATATCTAATATGTGTATATATACACATATATTTTATATATATATATATATATATATATATATATATACGAGAGAGAGAGAGAATAAAACTAAAATTTCAAGGAAAAAAAGATACTAGAATTTCTGGTAACAGTTGGCTAGGTCAATATATCCTTCTGAATAAAAATAAAAATGTCTAGAATGGGAACTATAGCAGATGCATCTAGAAGGTCATCTAAGAGAATCAAAGGGAACCCCTAGATGTGTCAGATGTGACCTAATATGAAGAAAAACTTACATCAGAATCAAGGGGAAAATGGAAAACCGTAGAACCTTAAGGTGCCTAGGACCTCAGAATAGGCAAGTCTGATACGACCGTAGGAGACCAGATGCTATCAGCCCAAACCTCTCCAGCATAAGAATTCTTTTGAGCTGGTACTACAAGAGAAGCTCTGAAAACAGAAATCATTCTTTTGAAAGGGGAATTGATGTCCCTAAAGAAATCTCCAGGTGTGGTATATTAGTCTTTGTGTGTGTGTAGCAGAAAGCTGGTTCTAATTCATAGTGAATGATGTCTGAAGAGGATACTGATATGGGCATGAACAAACTCCTCCCTGCTTTCTAGCCTCATCCTAGAAATCAACTCCCAGGACCCTCTCTTGTTTCAGCAGAAGACAGTATATAAACCTGGGTTTCAGCCCACCTTCTGAGATTCCCTCATTGCGATATTCATCTTAATAAAGTTCTGTTTTACGTGGTTGGGGATTTAGCTCAGTGGTAGAGCGCTTGCCTAGGAAGCACAAGGCCCTGGGTTCGGTCCCCAGCTCCGAAAAAAAGAACCAAAAAAAAAAAAAAGTTCTGTTTTACTACATTATATTCCAGAATTTGTGTCTCACCCTCAACACCTGTTTTGCACTCTCCAAACCCAGTTTTAGCATGCAAGATTTATACATTTGCAGTTTGGTCTTGGGTACAATTTGCAGAGTAAGTGAGAACTGAAATCTCTGATTTACCCAAGGATAGGACACAAGCAGGAGGTTGAAGTGAGACCTTTGTGTGCGGAATCCCAGGCAGGCTGTCCTGACAATTAGTGGTCAGGGATCAAACCTGCCCCTGAGGTAGTGTTAGTCCATGACAGCTTTCCCATGGACTTATAATAACATTTTGTGTTCAGTCTTTACAAATTCCCACCAATCAGTTTTCAAAAACAGCATGCAGAACCCAGCCAAAGGTATAGATCACCCAAAGAACCGGGCGGCAGTCATGAGCTGGCGAGGATAATGACTTACAGAGATTTCCAGTGTTGGGATGGACGGAAGCCAGCTATGAAACAAAAGTGCTCATTGTAATCCAAAAACGTCTACAGGAAGGAGTTGAAGAAAGACCATAAAATTTCTATAAAAACATTTCTACATGTTAACAATAAAAAACACTCCCATTTATCTTAATACCAAAGAGAATAGAATACAATGGTACAAACTGAAGACTTACGTGAACAAAAGTATAAACCAGGGCCAGAAACAAAGAAGACAGAAAAGTGAAGACACGGCCCTTAATACTGTAGATGGGGCACCCCTGTCACCTAGGTGTAATGCTTGGATTGGAAACAAATGCTTGCCTTCGTTAAGAGAAAAGGATGTAAATCAGCTCAAGGGGAGAGATGAGTTTGTTAATAACTTGGGACAAACCTGAAGTGATCTATGTTTCTCTGCCCAGCCCATAGAAATGTTTAAAGATGAAATAAAAGCTAAGGAATCTATATCTACATGGGGTCACCATAGTTGTCCTCCTGGGGGATGGGAAGCCCTGAAAGGATGTGGGATGGGTGTGCATGGCTGTGCTTTACTGTGCTGTACCGTGCATTTATAAATGCCTAAAATGCTTGTTTTTATAGTATGTATTTTTTTCAAGTAAAAAATACTTGATATTTGGGTCTGCTGGCTCATAAAGCCAACCTAGGTGTCTGAGTGAGACTTTATATTTAAAAAGAAAAGGGCTGCCAAAACCCCAAGACTAGACAGGCCACAGGCTTCGGGGAAAACCAAATACTCTTGTCTGGGGTGGAATGACACTAACACCATTCTGCTGCACTCAGATCAGAATCTTGCTCAGTTACCACTGAAGCTTCCTCCTGCAAGGGAGAGGGGGTCGATACAGAGACCCACAACCAGACCATGTGCGGAGACTGAGAGACCTGGAACACTCAGCTCTAAGTGGATTATCTTCAACAAATCTCTCCCTTCGGACCTCTGGGAAGGGGGTGGTGTGGAAGATACCAAGGAAACAGTGTCTTCCAGATGCAGCAGGACTGACACACATGTGAACTCAGAGCATGAGGTAGCATGCACAGGGCCTGCACAGGTCCAGGCCAGAAGGGGCCCCGGTGCTGAGGAGAGGAAGTGGAGAGGGTCACTCATCCCTAACCAAGAAGCTACCTTTAACTGACAACTACTTGCAAAGGACAATGTAGTTTTTTCCTTTGGGGGTCTCAGTGGGTATGTAAGACACATTTAAGGGCAGGCCTCATGCCCAGTAGTAGAAGGCAAACACAAAACACTCTGGAATTTCTGGAGAGGCTTTGTTTGGGCTTTTTTTTTTTTTTTTACTGCTCTTTTGCTAATGTATTATGGTTCCTGATTTTGTGTTTTATGGGTTTTATTCTCTGTGTGTGTGTGTGTGTGTGTGTGTGTGTGTGTGTGTGTCTGTGTCTGTGTGTCTGTGTATCTGTGTGTGTGTGTCTACCATTCTTTTTTCTTTTTTTATTATTATTCCAGTTTTGGTTTTGCCTGTGTTCTAAAGGTGTGGAGTTGGATGGGCCAAGAGAACCTGGGAGGATTCGAGGGAGAGGAAACAATGATCAGAATATATTGTATGAAAATAAATATCATTTTCAATTTAAAAATTAAAAAAGGAGGCTGGAGAGATTGCCTAGTGTTAAGAACACTTCCAGTTTTCCCACAGAGTGCTCACAACCACATGTGAATCCTGTTTCAGGGAGTCTAATGCCCTCTGCTTCTGTGGGCACAGCATGAGTGTGTGGTGCACATAGATTCACACACGTATACACACACGTGTATACACGCACGCACAGAAATCATAAATAAATAAATAAATCATAAATATCTTGAAGCCAAAACAACTAAAATCACTTTTGCACACTGCTCAGGCTCACAAGCTCTGGGCTATGTTCCTCTGGGTTGAAAGTGAGATGCTGACTTGCTAGTCTCCTGTGACAGGCCACAACACCCGCCTCATTGAAAACATGGCGCTGCTGCCCATCAGACGTTAGTTCAAAATATCTGCCCCTAGGAGTCAAAGATACGCATATTGAAGGTAAAGCCATTGTTCAAGGCCAGTGTTTTCTTCTAAAGCTATGAAATTGAGAAAAGCTGGTAGGACCTTGATGTATACCATTCTTGACATTTTTAGTGTCTGAAAATCTCTAAACGTATATATTTCCAAAAGCAAGGAGAAGCAGAAATGTACACACTGGGGAATCACTAATTTCCTGGCTCACACAGGACTGTAAGCTGTAAGCTAAAATAAACCCTTTCCCAAATTCCTTGTGACTGTCATTGTGATTGCTGTCTCATCACAGCAACAGACCCTGACCAGAACGGCAAACACGTATGTATCTACGCCATGTGCATGCCGTGCCCGTGGAGCTCAGGACATTGGGCCCCCCACAAATGGAGTTTGGGATGATCGTGAGCCAACATTTTGGTGCTGGAAACCTAACTCAGGTCAGCAGGGTTGTGTGCTGAGTTAATGCCTTTACCAGATCAGCCGGCTGGCCATCCTCTTAGACGATCCTTTTACAGACGTCTCTGTCCGCTGAAGACAGACGTGCCCTGCTAATCACAGCACGCGGCCCCATTTTTGGTGGGAGAAGCAGGCTTGTTCCTGAAACCTCAGCTCCACAGACAGCTCTGTATGTGACGGGCCGATGCCTGTCAGTTTTATCAGCCCATTTTACACTGCACAACTATGCTAAAAGACTCTTTTTTGTGTGTGTAGGATCCAAATGAAGATACAGAATGGAATGAAATTTTAAGGAATTTTGGCATTCTTCCTCCAAAAGAAGAACCAAAAGATGAAATTGAAGAGATGGTGTTGCGCTTACAGGAGGAAGCAATGGGTACGTGGGGCTGCATGAAGGAGGCATGCACTGAAGGGAGTAAAATATACCTCATGAAACACAGGAGAGGGAATAGATACCATTTAATATTCATGCTGCCTGTCGATCAAAATGGCTGATTTGTATGTCGAAAGGCACATGTCCATTAATAAAAGTGCAGAGACAATGCTATGAAACCAGAGACGTTTGTCTACCTATTCTTCGAGTCACCTTTTTTTTGTTCATCTATATAGTATCTTAATCATTAGTCCTTTCACGCGTACTTGGGGAAAACCTAAATTTATGGGATCTAATTGATTTTCCCATCTACTCTTGCAAGTGTCCTGTCAGTTCTGTGAACTTTGAGGGAACAAACAAACAAACAAACAAACAAACAAAAAATGCTTCCATTACATTACAGTTTGGGTTGTAGTTTGGGAGTTTTTTGTTTGTTTATTTGCTTTGTTTTGTTTTCTAGATGTTGATTGTAAAGTAAAAATAATGTTTGTGCAGTTTGATCACCTAAGATTTCCATTTTAGTTAAGCCATATGAGAAGATGACACTTGCACAGCTGAAAGAAGCAGAAGACGAATTTGATGAAGAAGACATAAAAGCTATAGAAATATATAGGTATTTATACATATATTTATACATTTATATATATACAGTGTGGTGCTGTGGGGTCTTTACATGGGAACGTGGCTGACAGGCTTACAAAAATCTACTTAATGCCACAACGTGCTTTTCTCTTGCTGCTTTCACGATTCTGCCTTTTGACTCAGTTGTGTCAGCACGTGGGTATCTTTGGGTTTATCCTACTTGCAGTGTATCTGGTGTGTTGCATTTTGAACTTGCATCTTTAGTCACGTTAGGGAAGCTGTTAGCCAAGAGTTCTGAAAGCACTGTGAGTCTCTCTACGTGTCTGCTGCTTTGGGGCTCCCATAATACTAGGCTGACCTGCTGGACAGGGACCCGCAGGCCCTTTAGACAGTGTTCACTCTTCGTTCTCCTTTTAAGTCAGTGCTTCTGGGTTAATAATAGCAATAGTCCTTCCTCCCCTTTGATCTTCTGATTCTTTCTTTTGCCTGCTTACATTTGTGAAACCCTCCAGTGTGTTTTTCATTTTAGTAAATTTTCTTTAATTTCCCTAGAGGGTTGTTACCTGCGGCTCTTGTAGTATGAAATGTGTAGGAATTTTTTTTTTTCCCTCATGGGCTCAGATCTTTGAACATCTGGTCTCCATTTGGTGATTCTGTCTAGGGAAGTAGGCACAGCCTCGATGGGGAACTACCTCCCTGTGGGTGGGTTTTGAGAATTCATAGTCCTGTTTCTGGGGGGACTGTCTCTCTGCTTTGCCCTTGCAGCTGAGGATGTGAGTTCTCAGTTTGCTGCTCTGGCTGCCGTGCCTGGGTGCCATGATGCACTGTCAAGCCTCTGGAACCACGGGCCCAAACAAACCCTCTCTCTTATCACTGGCCTTGGTGCTACAATAGCTACAAGACACATGAACTTTGAAAATATCATAAGAATCAAATCAGAAAAAAAAAGGCTGTATAAATAGAAAGGAAATTGTTGCGTATCAGCTCTTGGTACAAATAGGAGGGAACTGTAAATGAATACAGGGTTTATTTGTGTGGATCAAAAACCTGATTGAGACTGGAGAGGTGGCTCAGTGGTCTGGAACACTGGCTGATCTTTCAGAGGACCTGGGTTCCTAGCATTGCCCATGGAGGCTCACAGCCATCTCCAGTTTCACGGGATCTGACCCCTTCTTCTGTCTTCCATAGGCAGCAGGCAAACAAGTGGCGCACAGATACCTGTACGCAGAACATCTATATACACAAATAAAATAAAAATAAATTAAAAAATATTTGAGTTAAATCATGGTGATTGTTTTTCAACTGTTTTGGTTTTGCTTTTCCAGACAGGGTTTTTCTGCATAGCCCTGGTTGTCCTGGAACTCAGAGACCCACCTGCCTCCTCTTCCTCCTTCAAGCTCCTTCACTTTTTGATCCATGTCCTGCAGCTCCCTTGGGCGGCTCTTTCCCAGGCAGTGACTGTGGCCTGGACACTTTGCTACATCAGAATTTAGAACACTGTACCTCAGAATTCCATGGGAGTCAGGGATCTGTGTGGACACTGCCCAGGACACCTGAGGACTGAGTACCAGAAACAGATACGGCACGCTCACTCCTCTCTCGTTGGTTGCAATCTAGTCTCCCAAGGAGGCTTGCAAGAGTAGTCTTCCTGCAAGCTGCAAAGAGGAATCCAGAATGATACGTAGGTTCTAACAGAGCCGAGGGGTAAGATAAAGAGGTGACAAATAACTTAGTCTACAAATTAGGGACATCAGTGCCACTGGGTAGATAGCTGGCTGTGAAATAGCAAGTGAATTCATTAAACCCAAGGTTCCTACAACTAAAAGGGGAAAAAATCTAGACTCGCCAGTGAACAGATCTGCAGCATACTTCGGTGGTAAATACACTAAAGTGTCTTCTTTGACATAGCTTCTTCCTCTTTCTCATGATGCAAGTTACAGTGGCCCAGGAGCTAGAAGCTAAAGCAGCAAGGGTAACATGTGTTTGAGCTCAGCGCTATAGTAAATGGAGAGCAATAAATAAATAAACCTAAAGCTTATTTAAGTGGACCTAGAATGTGTGTCATAACACTGGAGCCATTGCTCTGGCTTCGGTTTCTCATCCTCCCGTCGTTGCTAGGGAGCCTGATTCCTGGTGCCAGCAGTTGTCATTGTGCCTCTGAGTCTCAGAGTAATATGATACTTGGGCCAACAGTTGGAATCTAGATTCCCCAGTTTCTGGATTGCAGCAGAGAAAGCCTTGGCAGACCAGTTTTGCAGTGTTGTTCAGGGAGTCATTCCTGGTTGGCCAGCCTAAGGCCTCCTCCTCCTCAGAAAGTTTGCAAAGTGCTTAATTTCCCAGGTTAAGTTCCTTTCTGCCTCAATAGCTAGAGGGCTTTCTGTCTGTGTAGAGAATCACAATTGCTTTGATTGTTCAGTGCAAAATGCAGGCCACAGAACAGCTTCCTCTTTCTGATGGCAGGCCTAACGCCCATGTGTTAACCTTTCCAGTGAAATAGCAAGGGAAGATGAGGGGGAGGGAGAGGTTGACAGTTGTACCAATAAGAAGGGACCTAGCTGCAGACCTATTGTTATTCTCCTTGGGTTTCATAGTGTTTGACTTCATTGTTACGCAAAGTGACTTTTCAACCGGCTGCTTCTAACATGCAAAATGAGGCCACCGTGTTCTGAAGCTGGCTCGGGAGGCTTTGTTTGCTTTAATACTAGTGTGATCGGGACGTGATTGCCACCGAAGTTACCATTCTCCTGAGGAAGGGCCGCACCTCGGCACATGGGGCCACAAAGGAAGCACCTGAATAGGTCAGGATCAAAAGCCTCAAGAAAATCCCTGACACAGCCTCTGCTGTGCTTCCTTGTGGGAATGGACACGCAAGGCAGTAGTGGGCAGGCTTATGATTGGCCAGTTGAATCATTTAGCTGGGTTCTGCGTGGTCCTGGGTTCTAGGATGACTAGGGCAGGGAGCCTTATATGAAAAAAACAAAACAACAACCACAGAAAGAACAGATTGACACCAGGCATGGTGGCACGTGCCCAAAGACACTTGTGAGGCTAAGGTAGAAGGATTAGCTGAGCCAGGGAGTCTGAGACCAGTCCCAGCAACATAGCCAGACCTTGCCTCAAAAAATCAGAGAAAATAAAAGGCAACCGAGGACGTGCTCTCAGAGCTGGCTAGCTGTCTGGCATTTGAAGGAGGTGTTGTCTGGCAAGTGTTTGTTCTTTCTCTTGGAGCCAGCTAGTTCTGAGCGAGTATTCCCCGAAGGATTAGCGAAGTTCTAGATTCCAGAACATCAAGAATGCAGAAAACGAGGGCCAGTGGAATGGCCCAGTGGGTACTTGCAGCCAATCCCCATGGAGGTGTTTATAAAAGATAAAGGGAGGATTCATCCCCGGTTTGGGCACCAATGTTGTGTTAATAAAAGGATAAAGAGGGGGGGATTATGTTCTATGGGGGTCTGGGAGAAGGGGGTACAGCAGCAGGCCCATGCTGAGGTATTCTTTCCCACTGAGGGACCAGCCACAGGACCTATAGTATAGAATAGAGTTTATTCAGGGAATGGGGAGGGGACTGAAGAGAGTAGTAGGGGCACAGGGGGAAAGAGAAAGAGAGAGAGAGAGAGAGAGAGAGAGAGAGAGAGAGAGAGAGAGAGAGAGAGAGAAGAGTACAGGCTGGCCGTGGGCAGGTGGTGAGAAGTGGGGAAGGGAATAGAGGGAGAGAGGGGACAGAGAGGGGGAGGGGGAGGGGAGGAGGCTAGCAGGCTCCTTTATAGTGTCAGTCATACCTAGGTTGCCAGGTAACTGTGGGGGTGGAGCTTAGACAGAATGCTAGCATCCATGCCTCCAGTTTGTTCCCTGAAACCCGTCTGCTGGAAGGAGAGGACCAACTCCTGCAAGATAGTGTCTGAGCTCCACACATGTGCAATGGCATGCACAGGTATGCGCATGCACACGTACATAGGCACACACATACATATATACATATACTAAAATGTAACCATTTCTAAAAGAATACAGAAAATAAGATGGCGTTATAAACAGAAACATGAGGAAGTGCCCTTAGCAAACTGAAACATAGGAACCTATAGGTGTGTTGTAGCTACTCGCGTTTACTTAATAAACCAAGCATGGCTTAATCATCAAACTATGCAGACTTTGAGAGTTATGGACCAGGGTTTAACATTCCATGTGAATGAATAAATAATAAACATTTATCAGCCCCACCTGGCACACACTGCTGAGAAGTCACCACATTCCGTCTCTTCCTGCCGTGACAACACCTCACAGAGGCAACCCAAGGAAAGAAAGGTTGGTTTTGGTCTATTGGCTGAGGGCACAGTCCGACATGGTAGTCACATCATGGCTGCAGGAACTGGAGGAGGTGGAGATGAACATGGCAGCTCAGCTCGCTCCCTCCTCCTTAGACGGCCCCGGCCCCTGCCCATGGAACAGTGCCTGCTACATTCAGGACTGACCTTCCCTCCTTCCTCAGCCCTTTCTGGAAATGCCACCCTCTCCCAGCATATGCAGGGTGGCTCCTACTGCAGTCGGGTTGATGGTGAAGATCTCCTGTTACATCACTTAATACCCAGTGGTCCCATGTGACGGGGTATTAGTGGGTTTTGTCATGCAAAGATAAAGAAAATAGAATCTGAAGGTAAATAAGTTGCCCACTGCTGGAGCGGACATTTAAACCCTGTTTAGTCTGATGGTAGAGGTCAGGTTCCTAGCATTTAAACCCTGTTTAATCTGATGGTAGAGGTCAGATTCTTAAACATCTCCTTGCTGCCACTACCTGTAATTAATTTATTTTAATAATGTCCACAAAGGCTTTGGGCTACATAACAGCCTGCTATTTTATAGGCATATAACTGGGGGTAATAGTACTGACTTCATCAATGTTTGTAAGGACTAAATTAGTTAGCGCACTTAAAGTCGTGCCTGACAATGCCACAAGCCTCAACAGTATACTGTTACTCAGAGTGTTTAGTCACTGATAAAAAAACTTTTTGGTACACAAGAATTTGCAGCAGGCGGGGAGATGGATCAGAGGTTGTGAGCACTGGCTGTTTCTCCAGAGGACTCAAGCATAGCTCCTGGCACCCACATGATGGCTGCTTACAAACATCTGTAATTCCAGCTCTTGGGGATCTAATGCACCCTTTTGGCCTTTGCAAGCATGGATGCAGTGCACAGACATACATGCAGGCAAAATACTCATGCACATAATACAAATAAATAATTTTGTTAAAAAAAAAAAGGAAAGAAAGGAAAGGAAAGAAAAAGAAAAAAAGAAAAGAAAAATAATTTGCGGGCCCAATACCTAAATGACCTACTGTTGTGCGACAGAACTTGTCCTGGAGAGGTAGGAAACATGTCTACTCACCCCAGATGGAAAACCCACAGTAGAAGAAAGTGCCAGAGTCCAACAGTGAACCAATGAGTTTCACTGGGGCTACTCACAGGAGCAGAAGTGACTCAAAGACAGTTGCATCACCAATGGACACCCCCCCCCCCATGGGTTCAGCTCACAAAGCTGGGAGCCCAGAGCACATTGCACGGCCTGCAGGCAGCTCAGCAGGGTCACGAGTCTCTTCTCCCATGTCCATCAATTGATCTAAACCTCTTCCAGGCAACTGGTCTGGTCTGAGGGTCTTCTTTGAGGCATTGCTTGTCTGAGAGTCTTCCTTGCAGTGTTTACTACTTACACTGGCAGGGAGGAGCCTAGTGAATCTAGTCAATTTCAGGGACTTCCTGAAAGCTATTTTTGAGTTTTTTACCTTCTTGCTTAAGGAGTTTCTCTGCAGGTTGGAATGTTTCAATCTCCAGAAATCTGTTACACAACACCTAGTCTTAAGTAAAAATAATTTCAAAGTCAGTAGTAAAGTTCTTACCATCGCCATACATACATTAGTGCCAATTCTCATACAAAAAGAGGAATGGATTTCTACGCTCCTTAGGGGTCAGTCAGTCATTCACAGTGTTGATATGTATGGGGATCACATTCATTACTCTAAATTATTACTGGATATTGATTGACCATAAAAAACACTTTGGGGATGAGAGATTGTTCAGTTGTTATGAATGCTTACTAACGTTGCAGAGGACCTGGGTTCAGTTCCTGGAGCCCCCATCAGATGGCTCATAACTGACTATAACTCCAATACAAGGGAATCAGGGGCCCCTTGGCCTCCTTAAGCACATGCAAGCACCTGGAACACAAACTCACAGACAGACAGACAGACAGACAGACAGACAGACAGACACACACACACACACACACACACACACACACATACTCGGAGAGAGAGAGGGAGGGAGAGAATAAAATAAAAGAATGTAATATTTGTGTAATTTTTTTGTAGAGAAAAGCGGTTACAGGAATGGAAAGCACTCACGAAGAAACAAAAATTTGGGGAATTGAGAGAAATTTCTGGAAATCAGTATGTAAATGAAGTCACAAATGCAGAAAAAGACTTGTGGGTTATAATTCATCTATACAGATCAAGGTAATCATACAATACTTCAGAATGCTGGTGTTGTGATTCTTTCAAAACACTCCTAGCTTTAAGGTCTGTGATGACTATGATGAGGAATATTTAAGAAAGAGAAACATGTATTCACATGAATACATTATAGAATTTTTATCTTTAGGGATTGAATTAAGTATGCTAAAATATTTTCATTTCTAATCTATAGAATGTTACATTTGTAAGAAAAATTATCACTGTTTGGCAATTAAGATCTATATCTGTCCTCTCCTTCCCTGCTTATCTGTGCTCAAACTTGGCCAAGCATGGTCTTGAATTCATGACCCTCCTTCCACTGGCCGGAGTTGGAGACTAGTGAGCGGCATCAGATGTGTTTTACGGTGTACTGGGGATCAACCCCTGGGTGTCCTGCTTGTTAGGCAAGTCTTCGGAGAAGGGAAAGTGAGAGTCCAGGAGAGACAAGCAAACTAAAGCCAAGGGGTGTGGAAGAAAGTGAAGGTGTATGTTTGGGGGTGGGTGGGCGGGGTCAGCTCTGACCTCATCTGCTCAAGCTCATCCTGATAGACTAGGAGTGGGTTGGAGGGTGGGTGGGTTCTGTGATGAATGAAGCAGGGAGCACTGGAAGGTTGGGATCCTGCTTTCAGTCAGTTTTAAATTTTAGATGAGAAATTACTCTGGGCACTGGGATTCAGGAAGTGGAAGACTGTGGTGAAATGATCAATTAGTGTAAGGGGAGTCAAAGAAGTGTGAAATGAAGAACTCTGGATATGAGCACCTGGGACATTAGCCCAGTCAGTGACAAGTGTCAGATCCTTGCACTCCAGCCTAGGCCTGACCCAGACTCCCTACACACATCATAGTTTTTCTTTGTGTTTCTATGGTCTTTCATCTAGGAACTGGCTCAAAGTGATGCTAAGTGGAATACAGTTTACCAAATTAGGTACCAGACTCCCATGGTACTAGCATCATTCCCAGACAGTAGTGGAATTTCCAACAAAAATCAGAGGACTCTAATACAGAACATCTTTGTTAAAGGTCACAGCACAGGACATAAATATGCTTTTACATAAAAAGTAAAGATCTATATTGTGCAAAAAAAGAGATTTTATTAATTTTACTAGCCTAAGAACAGTGGTCTGTGTTTGAAGTATACTGTGTATATTCTCTCTTTAGTGTCCCAATGTGTTTGGTGGTTAACCAGCATCTGAGTGTCCTAGCAAGAAAGTTTCCAGAAACCAAATTTGTTAAAGCCATCGTGAATAGCTGCATTGAACACTACCATGACAACTGTTTACCAACAATTTTTGTTTATAAAAATGGTCAGATAGAAGGCAAATTCATTGGAGTTATAGAATGTGGAGGGATAAATCTCAAGCTAGAAGGTAATGATGTCTGTTTCTAAATGTTTACAAAACTAACGAGTGAAAACTTCTCTAGATGAACAAGTATGAAAGTTTATTTTTTTGAAATTAAGTTTTCCCCCTTAATTTTCTTCTCTTCTTAAGATTTGAACAATCATTTTAGTGTGTATGAGTTTGTGTGCCTAGTGTGTTTGTGTCCCTGTGTCAATGTGCATGTGCGGTGCCCAGGGAAGCCAGAAACAGGTGCCACAGTCCCTGAAACTAGAGTTACAGCCACCCATGACCTGCCATGTGGGTGCTGGGATCTGTCTCTCCAGCCATTTCTCCAGCCCCCATTCAATTCCCTTGTTAATTCTCTCCACAGCAGCTGTCCTCTTGTCATTTATATCATAGCACCTTTCTCTTAAAATTCCTAATGTCTAAAATAACTTTAAAGTGTAAATCATCAGGTGTAGAATCCAGTCCATCTCTGTAACGCTTTGGCAGTTCTGTATAATGCCTGCTTTAGCCAGGCTGGGCTCAGTCCCTACAGACCCCAGACAGCCCTCTGTGCTCACACTGTCTGGAATAGTCCTTCCTTGTACCTACATCCCTTATCTTTACTTATCCTCCTGGTCTAATCCCTAGCCCCCAGGGCCTCCTCACTTGCATTTACCCCGACCTCCACATACTCCTGGACTCTTCCTCTTCTCTGTGCACTTTCTGCCCTGCGCATTCTCCATGGCACCCTGCTTTGTTGATTGATAACTCCCCATGAGTCTTCATCTCTGGAACAGGTGAGGAAAAACAGTCTTCTTTCTATTACTTTCTTTCTTATAGCATATAGCATAGGACTCTTTTTAAACCTTTTTTCCTCCTGAAGTTATCCCTTTGTCTTTTGGATGCCTGGATACCATTTTAACCTACTTCATGAAGCTGAAGCATTCATATCGTGTGTTGCTGTCACTTTCATCCATCTCTACAGTTCTTAGCATCTTGTATAATGAAACTCTAGACACATTAAACAGGAACCTTCCCTCCTTGTCTGAGGGTTTTACTACTGTGAACAGACACCATGGCCAAGACAACTCTTAGAAAGGACAATATTTAATTGGGGCTGGCTTACAGGTTCAGAGGTTCAGTCCATTATCACCAAGGCAGGAGCATGGCTGCATCTTGGCAGGCATGGTGCAGGAGGAGCTGAGAGTTCTACATCTTCATCTGAAGGCCGCTAGAAGACTGACTTCCAGGCAGCCAGGATGAGGGTCTTCAAAGCCCATCCCCATAGTGACACACTTCTTCCAAGGCCACACCTACTCCAACAAGGCCACACCTCCACTATTTAGCCAAACATATTCAAACCACCACACTCCCATCCCTGGAAGCTACCAATCTACTTTTTGTCTTTAGAAAGCTGATGACCTAAGACACATCATAGAAGTAGAACAACACTGGGGCTTTTCCCCTTCGTGCCTGTTTATAAGCATCGCTCAACACAGTGGTCAAGGCTCATCCCTTCCAATTAGGTCGGAACAGTGTCCCAGTGTCTGCATAGGTATACATCCTTCATCGATGGGTGAACATCTTGATTGTTATGAATAATGCTGCTAAAAATGGATGTACAGATTATCTATTC
Source organism: Rattus norvegicus (assembly GCF_021556685.1). Taxonomy (NCBI): domain Eukaryota; kingdom Metazoa; phylum Chordata; class Mammalia; order Rodentia; family Muridae; genus Rattus; species Rattus norvegicus. The sequence goes on from NC_141547.1 coordinate 32,262,838, forward strand.
AATAATTTTGGAAATAAACCCAAAATTCTATTGCTAGGTCATATGATCATTCTATATTTATGTTTTGAGGGGCTGAATCATTTTCTTTTCTTTTTTTTTTTTTTTTGAGCTGGGGACCGAACCCAGGGCCTTGCACTTGCTAGGCAAGTGCTCTACCGCTGAGCTAAATCCCCAACCCCCTGAATCATTTTCTTACTCTTTAGCCATAATATACACATGAATATACATATATGTATTTTAGCACTCAAACTAATACACACGCACACAGACACACAACACATATACACATGTATACACATAGAAATGTAAGGAGTGTTTATATTACACATTTGAAACTATTCAGTAAATGGCAGTATATCATCCTGAAACATATTTAAACCTCAATGATAGTTTTCTAAACTTCTTTCTTCATGTCTTAATAACTTTAAATTGTATCCTTCTCTCATTAAGTACACTTTTTGTGTTTGTCGTTCCCTTTCTGAGAGGATGTGACCTGATCTTAGTTTTCTTTTTTTGGAGCTGGGGACCGAACCCAGGGCTTGCTAGGCAAGCGCTCTACCGCTCACCTAAATCCCCAACCCCTAATCTTAGTTTTCTAATGACCGTTCTTCTTGACCATCCTTGTGCCCAGAAGTAAAAAAAAAAAATCTTTTTGGAGTTTTCACTTTTTTTTATAGATTTATTCATTTATTATATAAATAATAATACTGTAGCTGTCTTCAGACATACCAGAAGAGGGCATCGGATCTCTTTACAGATGGTTGTCAGCCACCATGTGGTTGCTGGGAATTGAACTCAGGACCTCTGGAAGAGCAGTCAGTGCTCTTAACTGCTGAGCCATCTCTCCAGCCCGATTTTTCACTTTTTAACTGTACTAGGAAGGTGTCTGCGATAGTGTTAACTGTCTACTTGATAAAAGTTAGTACCAGCTGAGAGCCGGACTTTGGGAATGTCTCAGAGGGACTTGCTTATTATGTCAGTTGGGAGGTGCTACTGTTCCCAGGGCAGAGGATGCTGGAGTGTGTCCGAGTGAGAAAGCCAGCTGAACGCATGTACTCACTGCTCTCCCCTAAGTGCACACACAATGGACTCTAGCCTGGAACTGTGAACCCAGGAGACCCTTTCTCCCTTACGTTTCTTCTACCAGAGTATTTTATCACAGCAACAGGGAGAGAAGCAGAGGCTTTACCAATGAGAGTATTGACGTCTCCCCTTACTGGCTCTGTATGCGACTTTCCACATATCAGATCTTAAAATTGTTTTGCTGGCATGATTTGGTCAAGCTGGAGGATATATGGTGTTGGGTTTTGGCAATATTGAGGATTGACCCCAGGGCCATGAGCATACTAGACAAGTGTTCTACCTCTGAGTTATAATGTCAGTGCTACAAAAATAGCCTGTGCTGTTTAAATTTGGAATAGTAGTGGAGTGAAGCGTTCTTTAGTAGGTCATTTGTTCATGCTTTGTCTTTTTGTTGAGTGACGAGTGTGTGGAGCTCTGCCCACTGCTTCTACCACATCCCTCACAGGTTCTCGGGAGCTTACTGCCTCAGGCTGCTCTTCCCTGGGTATATGTGTGGGGTATATGTGGTTGAGCCAAGCTCTTTACCACTGAGTTACACTTGCAGGCCAACATTGCTCCCCCGCCCCCTTGATACAAAGTCTGGCTTCAGACTCTTAGGCTCAAACAGTCTTTCTTTTGCCTCTCAAACAGCTAAGCTCTAGGTCTAGGTGTACGTTTTAATTGTCAGGCAAAAGTTATATTAGGATAGCGAAATTTATCGATCTTTTTAGATTATACTTACCATGCTTCCCTTTAAAAATACTATTATATTATCCCCCTATATTTTCTTTTAATAGCTTTATTTTTTACTTAGGTCTTAAATAACATTGTAGTTAAGTATTAAAAAGAATGGGTCTAGTTTTATTCTGTTGCCCTAATGCCATTTACTGAAATTTCATGCCCCTCTCTCTTTAAATTTATTTTTAAACTGTAAAGTATACATAATGTGAATTTTTGCACCCTTAATCATCTTTCTCAACATATTCTACACATTTCTTTTTGAGAAGGGAATCTTGCCCAAGTTGGCCTTGAACTTGTGATCCTTCCACTTTAGCATCTCCAGTGGTAGAAGTACAGATGTGTTGCCTTGCCTTGCAATTT
>NC_141547.1:32267500-32330000 GCF_021556685.1 Rattus norvegicus
TTCATTCCTATGTAAGAATCATAGCCTACATGTCGATTGAAAATCTTTCAGGTATTTAAGAATATTGTCTCTTGCAAATATGAATATTTACTCCTTACTATTTTGTGACTTACTTTTTCTGACTCCTGTTGGACAAAAACCAACAAGTACTTTCAGTGCTCTGTGCTGCCTAATAACTTCCACAAAGACACATAGAGAGACATGCCTGGGAAGCCAGAAGAGACTACACTCTGCCCACATTTCTGACTCCAGATGAAAACACCTAACGCCATCTGGGACCCCAGTGCGTGGGGGCTCCTGGAAAAAGGCTGTGCAGGCCCTCCTGGTTGCCACCCTTACAGAGAGCTCAAAAGCAGCCCCCCATGAGCAACTTGAGCCGTGGAACCACAGGTAAGACCAACTTTTCTAGTGCAAGCGACCTGTCTGGTGGACTTAGGACACAGGCCCACAGGAACAGCTGAAGACCAGTAGACAGGAAAGACTACATGCCCGAAAGCAGAACACTCTGTTCCCATAACTGGCTGAAAGAAAACAGGAAAACAGGTCTACAGCACTCCTGACACACAGGCCTATAGGATGGTCTAGCCACTGTCAGAAATAGCAGAACAAAGTAACACTAGAGATAATCTGATGGCGAGAGGCAAGAGCAGGAACCCAGGGAACAGAAACCAAGACTACATGGCATCATCGGAGCCCAATTCTCCCACCAAAGCAAACACTGAATATCCAAACACACCAGAAAAGCAAGATCTAGATTTAAAATCATATTTGATCATGATGCTGGAGGACTTCAAGAAAAACATGAAGAACTCCCTTAGAGAAACACAGGAAAACATAAATAAACAAGTAGAAGCCTATAGAGAGGGATCACAAAAATCCCTGAAAGAATTCCAGGAAAACACAATCAAACAGTTGAAGGAATTAAAAATGGAAAGAGAAGCAATCAAGAAAGAACACATGGAAACAACCCTGGATATAGAAAACCAAAAGAAGAGACAAGGAGCCATAGATACAAGCATCACCAACAGAATACAAGAGATAGAAGAGAGAATCTCAGGAGCATAAAATTCCATAGAAATCATTGACACAACTGTCAAAGATAATGTAAAACGGAAAAAAATTACTGGTCCAAAACATACAGGAAATCCAGGACTCAATGAGAAGATCAAACCTAAGGATAATAGGTATAGAAGAGAGTGAAGACTCCCAGCTCAAAGGACCAGTAAATATCTTCAACAAAATCATAGAAGAAAACTTCCCTAACCTAAAAAAAGAGATACCCATAGGCATACAAGATGCCTACAGAACTCCAAATAGATTGGACCAGAAAAGAAACACCTCCCGTCACATAATAGTCAAAACACCAAATGCACAAAATAAAGAAAGAATATTAAAAGCAGTAAGGGAAAAAGGTCAAGTAACATATAAAGGCAGACCTATCAGAATCACACCAGACTTCTCGCCAGAAACTATGAAGGCCAGAAGATCCTGGACTGATGTCATACAGACCCTAAGAGAACACAAATGCCAGCCCAGGTTACTGTATCCTGCAAAACTCTCAATTAACATAGATGGAGAAACCAAGATATTCCATGACAAAACCAAATTTACACAATATCTTTCTACAAATCCAGCACTACAAAGGATAATAAATGGTAAAGCCCAACATAAGGAGGCAAGCTATACCCTAGGAGAAGCAAGAAACTAATCGTCTTGGCAACAAAACAAAGAGAATGAAAGCACACAAACATAACCTCACATCCAAATATGAATATAACGGGAAGCAATAACCACTATTCCTTAATATCTCTCAACATCAATGGCCTCAACTCCCCAATAAAAAGAAATAGATTAACAAACTGGATACACAACGAGGACCCTGCATTCTGCTGCCTACAGGAAACACACCTCAGAGACAAAGAAAGACACTACCTCAGAGTAAAAGGCTGGAAAACAACTTGCCAAGCAAATGGTCTGAAGAAGCAAGCTGGAGTAGCCATTCTAATATCGAATAAAATCGATTTTCAACCAAAAGTCATCAAAAAAGATAAGGAAGGACCCTTCATATTCATGAAAGGAAAAATCCACCAAGATGAACTCTCAATCCTAAATATCTATGCCCCAAATACAAGGGCACCTACATACGTAAAAGAAACCTTACTAAAGCTCAAAACACACATTGCACCTCATACAATAATAGTAGGAGATTTCAACACCCCACTCTCATCAGTGGACAGATCATGGAAACAGAAACTAAACAGAGACGTAGACAGACTAAGAGAAGTCATGAACCAAATGGACTTAACAGATATTTATAGAACATTCTATCCTAAAGCAAAAGGATATACCTTCTTCTCAGCTCCTCATGGTACTTTCTCCAAAATTGACCATATAATTTGTCATAAAACAGGCCTCAACAGATACAGAAAGATAGAAATAATCCCATGCGTGCTATCGGACCACCACGGCCTAAAACTGGTCTTCAATATCAATAAGGGAAGAATGCCCACATATACTTGGAAATTGAACAATGCTCTACTCAATGATAACCTGGTCAAGGAAGAAATAAAAAAAGAAATTAAAGACTTTTTAGAATTTAATGAAAATGAAGGTACAACATCCCCAAACTTATGGGACACAATGAAAGCTGTGCTAAGAGGAAAACTCATAGCGCTGTGTACCTGCAGAAAGAAACAGGAAAGAGCATATGTCAGCAGCTTGACAGCACACCTAAAAGCTCTAGAACAAAAAGAAGCAAATACACCCAGGAGGAGTAGAAGGCAGGAAATAATCAAACTCAGAGCTGAAATCAACCAAGTAGAAACAAAAAGGACCATAGAATCAACAGAACCAAAAGTTGGTTCTTTGAGAAAATCAACAAGATAGATAAACCCTTAGCCAGACTAACCAGAGGACACAGAAATCAGAAATGAAATGAAAAGGGAGACATAACTACAGAATCAGAGGAAATTCAAAAAATCATCAGATCCTACTACAAAAGACTATATTCAACAAAACGAAAATCTGCAGGAAATGGACAATTTCCTAGACAGATACCAGGTACTATAGTTAAATCAGGAACAGATAAACTATTTAAGCAACCCCATAACTCCTAACAAAATAGAAGCAGTCATTAAAGGTCTCCCAACCAAAAAGAGCACAGGTCCAGACGGGTTTAGTGCAGAATTCTATCAGACCTTCACAGAGGACCTCATACCAATACTATCCAAACTATTCCACAAAATTGAAACAGATGGGGCGCTACCAAATTCCTTCTATGAAGCCACAATTACTCTTATACCTAAACCACACAAAGACCCAACAAAGAAAGAGAACTTCAGACCAATTTCCCTTATGAATATCGACACAAAAGTACTCAATAAAATTCTGGCAAACCGAATCCAAGAGCACATCAAAACAATCATCCACCATGATCAAGTAGGCTTGATCCCAGGCATGCAGGGATGGTTTAATATACGGAAAACCATCAACGTGATCCATTATATAAACAAACTGAAATATCAAAACCACATGATCATTTCATTAGATGCTGAGAAAGCATTTGACAAAATTCAACACCCCTTCATGATAAAAGTCCTGGAAAGAATAGGAATTCAAGGCCCATACCTAAACATAGTAAAAGCCACATTCAGCAAACCAGTTGCTAACATTAAACTAAATGGAGAGAAACTTGAAGCAATCCCACTAAAATCAGGGACTAGACAAGGCTGCCCACTCTCTCCCTACTTATTCAATATAGTTCTTGAAGTTCTAGCCAGAGCAATCAGACAACAAAAGGAGGTCAAGGGGATACAGATCGGAAAAGAAGAAGTCAAAATATCACTATTTGCAGATGATATGATGGTATATTTAAGTGATCCCAAAAGTTCCACCAGAGAACTACTAAAGCTGATAAACAACTTCAGCAAACTGGCTGGGTATAAAATTAACTCAAATAAATCAGTAGCCTTCCTCTACACAAAAGAGAAACAAGCCGAGAAAGAAATTAGGGAAACGACACCCTTCATAATAGACCCAAATAATATAAACTACCTCGGTGTGACTTTAACCAAGCAAGTAAAAGATCTGTACAATAAGAACTTCAAGACTCTGAAGAAAGAAATTGAAGAAGACCTCAGAAGATGGGAAGATCTCCCATGCTCATGGATTGGCAGGATTAATATAGTAAAAATGGCCATTCTACCAAAAGCGATCTACAGATTCAATGCAATCCCCATCAAAATACCAATCCATTTCTTCAAAGAGTTAGACAGAACAATTTGCAAATTCATCTGGAATAACAAAAAGCCCAGGATAGCTAAAACTATCCTCAACAATAAAAGGACTTCAGGGGGAATCACTATCCCTGAACTCAAGCAGTATTACAGAGCAATAGTGATAAAAACTGCATGGTATTGGTACAGAGACAGACAGATAGACCAATGGAACAGAATTGAAGACCCAGAAATGAACCCACACACCTATGGGCAGTTGATTTTTGACAAAGGAGCCAAAACCATCAAATGGAAAAAAAGATAGCATTTTCAGCAAATGGTGCTGGTTCAACCGGAGGTCAACATGTAGAAGAATGCAGATCAATCCATGCTTATCACCCTGTACAAAGCTTAAGTCCAAGTGGATCAAGAACCTCCACATCAAACCAGATACACTCAAACTAATAGAAGAAAAACTAGGGCAGCATCTCAAACACATGGGCACTGGAAAAAATTTCCTTAACAAAACACCAATGGCTTATGGTCTAAGATCAAGAATCGACAAATGGGATCTCATAAAACTGCAAAGCTTCTGTACGGCAAAGGACACTGTGGTTAGGACAAAACGGCAACCAACAGATTGGGAAAAGATCTTTACCAATCCTACAACCGATAGAGGGCTTATATCCAAAATATACAATGAACTCAAGAAGTTAGACCACAGGGAGACAAATAACCCTATTAAAAATGGGGTTCAGAGCTAAACAAAGAATTCACAGCTGAGGAATGCCGAATGGCTGAGAAACACCTAAAGAAATGTTCAATATCTTTAGTCATAAGGGAAATGCAAATCAAAACAACCCTGAGATTTCACCTCACACCAATGAGAAGGCTAAGATCAAAAACTCAGGTGACAGCAAATGCTGGTGAGGATGTGGAGAAAGAGGAACACTCCTCTATTGTTGATGGGATTGCAGACTGGTACAACCATTCTGGAAATCAGTCTGGAGGTTCCTCAGAAAATTGGACATTGAACTACCTGAGGACCCAGCTATACCACTTTTGGGCATATACCCAAAAGATGCCCCAACATATAACAAAGACACGTGCTCCACTATGTTCATAGCAGCCTTATTTATAATAGCCAGAAGCTGGAAAGAACCCAGATGCCCTTCAACCGAGGAATGGATACAGAAAATGTGGAACATCTACAGAATGGAATATTACTCAGCAATCAAAAACAATGACTCTATGAAATTCATAGGCAAATAGATGGAACTGGAAAATATCATCCTGAGTGAGGTAACCCAATCACAGAAAAACACACATGGTATGCACTCATTGATAAGTGGATATTAGCCCAAATGCTTGAATTGCCCTAGATGCACAGAACACATGAAACTCAAGAAGGATGACCACAATGCGAATGCTTCACTCCTTCTTTAAAAGGGGAACAAGAATACCCTTGGGAGGGAATAGGGAGGCAACGTTTAAAACAGAGGCAGAAGGGACACCCATTCAGAGCCTGCCCCACATGTGGCCCATACATATACAACCACCAAACTCGATAAGATGGATGAAGCAAAGAAGTGCAGACCGACAGGAGCCGGATGTAGATCTCTCCTGAGAGACACAGCCAGAATACAGCAAATACATAGGCGAATACCAGCAGCAAACCACTGAACTGAGAATGGGACCCCTGTTGAAGGAATCAAAGAAAGGACTGGAAAAGTTTGAAGGGGCCCGAGACCCCATATGAACAACAATGCTAAGCAACCAGAGCTTCCAGGGACTAAGCCACTACCTAAAGATTATACATGGACTGACCCTGGACTCTGACCTCATAGGTAGCAATGAATATCCTAGTAAGATCACCAGTGGAAGGGGAAGCCCTTGGTCCTGCTAAGACTGAGCCCCTGGTGAATGTGATTGTTGAGGGGATGGCAGTAATGGGGGGAGGATGGGGAGGGGAACAGCCTTATAGAAGGGGAGGGGGAGGGGTTAGGGGGTTGTTGGCCCGGAAACCGGGAAAGGGAATAACAATCAAAATGTAAATAAGAAATACTCAAGTTAATAAAGAAAAAAATTAACACTAAAAAATAAAGAATAAAAAAAAGACACATTGAAGGAAATAAATACGGTTTCATAAATAAAATTAAGACATTTTGCATGTGCGCACCCATGTGTGTACAGGTGTGAATGCCTGTGAATGTGCATGTAGAGGTCAGAGGTGCCCTCTACCTCAGTTTCTGAGATAGGGCCTCTCAGAGGAAAGCTGGTCTGCCTGAGCAAGAGCTCCCCTGTCCCCATTACTCGGTCCTTGCATTCTGCTTCCCAGTGCTAACATTCGAGCCACACAAGGCCACACCTGGCTTTCACAGGGTGCCTGGATCGTGTTTGCTGTTTACCAGGGAGTCATCTCTACAGACCCTACAATGATCTATTTTAGAGTCTGTTTTCTAGGAAAATCATATCAAAGATATAGCTACCTAGTTCTATCCATTCAATTCCAATCTCTTCCATGGCTGGATTAGTTCTTGCTCAGGATAGAGTGTGGAACAAAAGGAAAAGCCTTACTGTCATAAAGTTACGATTCAGCTCTTGAGCTGTCTAATCCAGGCAAACATGAGCATTAGTTTTCCTTCCAAGTGAAACCAAGTGTAAAACATCCCCATAATATAGCCTTTCCCTTTTATTTTAAATTTTATTTATTTTATGTGTATGGGTATTTTATTCTGCTTGTTACTCTGCACATCAACTGTGCCTGGTATTCAGGGAGCCCAGAGGAGTGTATCAAATCCCCTGCAACTGGACTTATAGACAGGTGCGAGCAGCCAGGACAGTGCTGAGAACTGAACCCCAGGTCCTCTGGAGGAGCAGTCAGTGACCTTAACCATTGAACCATTCCTCTACACACACACACACACTCTCTCTCTCTCTCCCTCCCTCTCCCTCCCTCTCTCTCTCTCTCTCTCTCTCTCTCTCTCTCTCTCTCTCTCTCAATTGTCGATTTATTTTTAAATGATCAGGATAGCTAAAATAAAAGTTAACTTTTCCTTCTTAACTTTGATCCACCAAAAGACAGTAGTAAGGGTTTATCCACAGACGCAGTTCTGAAGACTTACCATTTGTGCAAACATACGACTGTAGAATATAAGAGTAGGATGGTTTCATGTTACCCTAGCCTCACTCTTCCACACGGTGCACACACACTCTTCTAGCAGAGACTTGTGCTATGATCACAGGCCTCTACAACTTCACAAATATATTTGCCATTTCAGTAGAATATAGACTTTGTCAAGCCTGTGAGAAAACTGACGTGATATTCTTCACTGTGTAGAACAGTCTGAAAGGGCAAAAACGACAGTTTTTAATTGCCAATACTTAATAAGTGTGTCTTATAACAGGGATACTTTGTTTTGTCATTCTCATGTTTTTAATGATCCTCGACAGCTGCATGCTACTGAAATATCTTTCTCTGCTTATAGTATGATATTAAAGTTTGCTCCTAGTGTCATTGTCATTTCCAGGAAACTTGTTAGAAATGCATACTCTGACTCTACCCAGACCTACTGGGTGAATTTTCACTCTACTGAGATGCCTGGGTGGCCGGAAGGTGCATTAAAACTCCAGGAGCTTATGCAGCAAATCCCTTAAAGCTTGACTGTGTCTAACCTCACCCAAGTTGAAATTCCAGTTTTAGTTCCAAATCAGAATTGAATACAAAGAACTCTGAAGATGGAAGATGCTGCTGTATGACAGAGTCTAGCTATGTAGCCAAGGCTATCCTCAAATTGGGTTGTTTTAGCCTGTTCTTCCCTTTCTAGGTCTATCTTCATGGTAGTAGGGACTTGGAGACGAGGAATAATACATTTTGATTGCCTGAAATTCATATTGCATCCAAGAACTTGTTTTCAATGAGGCACACTGAGGTCTCCCGGAAACTGGACCAGCTGCCCATGATGCAGTCCCTTGCTCAACGTGGACATAGAAGAGGTTAGCCCTGTCTCTACTGATCTCTTAGTCCATCTACCTTGAGCCCCAATCTTACCCCAAGAAGTATAGCTAGTCTTGCTGGTAGAATTTCCTTTTCCTGTGTCAGGTGATTCAAGCTCAGACAGTACTTTCAGTCAGTCAAATCAGAGAAATATCCCATCCTCACCATGTCGAACAGTGGGGAAAGCGTGCTTTGACACCCCAGGCCAGCAGTCTCTTTCCCCCTGTTTGGTAAGCACTGGGTGATACTGATAAATCTGCCCTTGGATGACTGCCCTTTCCTCTAGACTCCGAAGTCTAGGGACACCTTCAATTTCTCCAAGTGCTGCTACTGAAGCCATAGTTACTTTTCATGAAATGGGGTGAAAGGGGAGGAAAGAAAAAGACACTATTGTCTAAAAACCCAAGAAGACATGGCTTCAGACATACAGAGGTAGGAGAACACAAGTTTGAGGCCAGCCTGGGCTACATATTGAGACTTGTCTCAGAATGAGTCAATAAATGGAGGTTCATGGGTAGAGTGCTCTGATCCCCAGTGAGCACACTCTTAAGCACATGCATGCACACAGGCACGCACACGGAGGAGCAGGAGCAGGAGGTCGTTTCCGGAATCATGTATTGGTGGTTACTTAGAAGGTGAGATACTCGGTACTCTTTGCTCCCTACTTTGGACTTCACTGCACACCATATACTGGTGGTCTCATCCTCTAGTCCATGTCACGTATATTACACAGGCGTTGGCTTTCTCCGCAGGGCTGCACAGTCTCATAGCAGCATGTATTCTAGTGTCTCAGACTCCTACCCGGGTGGTAGAGTGACACACATTCTTAGGTGGTAACTTTATTACAGCCACACGGTCTTATATAGGGAGGTTTTTTACCTACAGTAGTGTCCACATTCTTATGGAACACTATTAGGACAGCACTACTGGTCACATGATCTTCCCCAATGAATCCCAGTTTATCCCTCCTTTGCGTTATGTACATCTAAAACTACTTTTTGACCATCTGCCTCCAATCTTAGTTGGGGACAGAAAACCCTTCCCAGCAGGCTTTACCGCTAATCTCAGTCACTTAGTCACCTCAGGTATTGAAATCCATGCTCTAAGTAGTAATAAAGTAGTGAATCATCTGGTAGGGGAGATGGTTGAAGTAAGACACAGAACATACATTAATCAGATGTATGCAAGTAATATATTATGGGAGAAAGAGTAAATAAGAAACTGGGTACTGCGTAGACAGATGAGTAGAAATACTTAAATCCTATGCCGACACTTGCGGGTTGAGGAGGAGGCTTAAGAATAGGTGTAGCAGCTTCTAGGCGGAGGTTCGCAGTGCTGCTGCCTCTGTCAAAGCCTGTCGTGGGCAGGGATCAGCCAGGAATCGGAAAGACGTTTCTGGAATGTTACAGGAGCAAATGGTAGGCTGTGAGACTGGAGGGCAGGCATGGGGCAGACCAAATAAGGCATTGTGGCCGTGATTAAGCACGTGGATGCACAGAAGGAGCTCTGTGACTGCTCTCACATGTACTTTCTCCTTCTTTTATAAAGACAGGGCCCTGCACGGATTACAAGTGAGTACCACTGTTAACCACCCAAGATAGCAATGCATTCTTGTTTTAGGGGCATACTTGAGACATCAAGTAGCTAATGGGACATATGTGTATGAAGACTGAAGGGGGGACATACTGCAGGCAAATGCCTGCGTCAATGTAACCATTCCCAGGGACCCAGCGGCAGACTGTAAAGGTGGACAGCCATCATCCTCACCACCTAGAGCCACCGTTCTCCCAAACTCTCATCCTTAGATCCTGTGGGTAACTCTCCGAAGCGCCTTGGCTTTCAGTATCCCCCAGCTTAAGGCAATAGTGACATCCAAAGCCTATACTTTTGACATGAATTCCGTAATGCCACATATATTATTACTGAAAGTCCCTCTGTTAAAAAGACTGGAAAGAATCTGAATAATAGAGCCATGGGATTTAAACACCTCGACAGAACTATTGCATGCCTGGATCTTCCAACTCATGTAAAAATATGCTAAGGCTAGGAGTGTTGGTGGCAGTCGTGAATGGGTTATGGAAGAGCAGACATTACTTTGTGATTAGTGGAACATATGCAACTAGGGAAAGGTTGAACAAAGAAGACAGCTAAGATCATGGGAGGAAACTGGATTTTAAAAACTGCCAAACAGTATCCCCAAGAATGCAATTGTGGTTCACAAACATTGGCCGAATCCCAACAGCTCCATAGCTCCTTCCTTGGGCTTAAGGCCCACACAACAAGAAGGAAACGGTTCCCAGGATTGGAAACCCAGCCAACTGCCTGGTGCTGGTGATGTCATGGATCCTGAAGGAGAACCTACAGCTGCCACATCGCCAGCCCAGTCATTTCTAACTACATTCTAAATCCTGATCCGTACGCCCACTATGCTCACAGATAAGGACAGATCTCACCCCTCATCAAAGAGACTTTTCCAAAACAAACGGAGGCCATTACAGAAAACCACCTCAAAATGCAGAGAACAGGTGACGGGTGGTGCCCAGCTCCCACTGCTCATCTACAACAGTTTCTGTACCTAAGGCTTAGGGCCATAGAGGATGAAGAGGCAGAGAGACTGTAATACAGACACAGAGGGAGGTTTGAAGTCTCAAACATAGCTAACATGGAAGGGGTAAACCTCTGACAAAACTACAGACAACTAAGGAATGCTAAAATCGGAAAGTGTTAGTGGCAGTCTTCCCTAGAGGAGAGCCCTTAAATTGGTTATCCAATATCAAGAGACATTATACAAACCAAGTGGGCTGTATGCTTATGTTTGGGAATACACACGCACTAAATTAGAGAAATAGGTTGGGAAGGACTCGAGGAGGTAGAGGGAAGGGGAAATGATGTAATTATACTTTAATTTCAAAACTGAAAGTGGCCAATACTTGAGATGGGAATTACATAGCAGGCAGTGTGGATAGAAACCCAGCTGCCTCTTCATGGTTCTGGGGATGGAGACTGTTATCTGCAGCTTACAGTTTTTACAGATGAGTAACTTGATGAAAAGGCAGCTGAAAAGAGGACTGGAAACAGTTTAAATGGCAGCAAGGCACAGGGCGTTTAAGGCAGTGGTTTGGAATTGGGAGCCTAGATTTAGGATTTAAGAGGCGAAGCTGTTTGCTGGAAACGCAGTGTGTGAAAGTTGGGGAGTAAAAGAAACTTTTTTTTAATGGGGGAAAAGTTGTAAACTGAACCGTGGGAAATAGTCAAACAGTGACAGGACTGAGCAGAAAGTCAAGGGATTATCACCAAGTCTTGGTAAATAATTAAACAGAGAATGTGAGCGAGGGAGGAGTCACAGGTGACTAAGAGGACAATGAAACCATTAAAGGGGGCAAAGGTCATCTTGAAGATGTATATGTATATGTATATGTATATGTATATGTATATGTATATGTATATGCATGTGTATGTATAAGTACTAGAGGAGCTAGAATAGAAAAAGAAACTAAATAAAACCCAAAACATCCGACCTAGGAAAAGCATTCAAATTCGTTTGGCTGAAACCAAATAGGTTACCTTATTAACCTTACCTCCACCCCATCCTTTACTACCTACCAGTGATCAAGACGTTGACTTGTAGGTGGCAGAAAAGCTCTTATTGGTTTTAAGCAATAAAACAAACACATTCAGGAATTTATTGATTAACTGAAATTTCCAAGGGAATCTAGCCCACATCGATTGCAGCGCTCATGCATCCTGGCTACTTCACTATCTTTTCATCTGTTTTCTGGTTTTTCCCTTCATGGTGCCTGCTCTTTCACTAGTCACACAAGAAAAGATTTTATCTTTTTCGGAACCAAACTCCTTGGAAAACAGTCTTCTTAGCAGTAATTGCCAATCTGAAACAGAGAACCCAAGGTCTCCTCCTCCAGTGTCCTGCCTGGACCACAAGGATTGAGAGGAGAATGGGTAAGGTCAATGAACCCGAGTAGCAGATGAATTCAGACAGCAGGAATTGTGCATTAAGAGCCTTCAATGGCGAAACGAACGAAGAATGAATGCACCAAGGAAAAGTTCTCCTGACAGGGTTCTGGCTACGTAGCCAGGAATTTGAGGATTCTCCTTCCTCTGAGTTCACACTGCTGGGGAGAATGGAGCTAATTTCCCTAGTTTTGAAGGTTTCTTTCCCCCCGAATATACATCAAGAACTTAATTATCATTGAGATAGACATTACCCTGGAGAGAGGATTTTTGGAGTTAAAGAGTATAGGTTAATGCCTTCTGTTTGATGTCCAAGTTGATTTTTAAAAGAAATTGCTATGAATTAGGGCTCTACGGACTTCTTCCCCATTAATTCGGGTGCAGTGGCTAAGAAACCAGTGTAAACTAGGGTCCTAGTTCATCCCTAGCGCCGTGCTCATCTTTTTGAAGTGTCTCTTGCCTTTTCATAAAAGGAGCAAACACATCCCGACCTTTTGCTTCTCGGCTACAGCCGAGGTCACTTGGGTCTTCCAAAACTATCTCCCAGGAGCCGCCAGTCTAGTGTGTCTTTAGGAGCCAGGAAACCGAGTCCCAGGCAGCCCACGCACTTCCAGGAGAGGAAGCCGAGCTTCGGGCTGGAGAATTCTAACTTGGCGTGGGCCAAGCTCTTTGCTTTCCCAGGGAGAGAGGAACCACTCCAGCCCGCGGCTCCCACTAGTAGGGAGCGCCGCATCTCGGGGAACCGCGAGCCGCCCTAGCCGCTGCGGGCGGCCGCACCCTCCGCTAGGCCGCGCCTCCCGGCCTGCGCCGAGAAGGGGGCTCAGGACATCCCAGCTGGCTTCCCTCTGCGGCCGCGGAGGGAGCTCTCGCCGACCTGCAGAGTGGGGTTTCCTCGGGCACCCGGAATCCCCAGGAATAGCGCGGGGCGGCGCGGCAAGGGGCTGCCTAACGGGGAAAGTCGCATGCGCGCCCGGCGCGCTGGGAAGGCGGCCGCGAGGGGAGGGGCGAGTGCAGAGCTCGGCCGGCTGCGGAGCCCTGCGCCCACGACGCATGCGCCGGGAGGGAGCGCAATCACGGACTGGGCTGGCGGCTACCGGCTGGAGAGAGGAAATCCCGGACGGCGAGAGCGCGAAGGAAATCTGGCCGCCGCCGCGCGCGCGCTCCCGGTAAGTGCGCCCCACCGGGTGGGCCTGGGCCGGACGCGCGGCGGAAGGCTGGCCTGGGCGGCGCATGCGTGCTCCCGGAGCCGGTGGAGGAGGGGAAGGCTGGGAGGGGGAGGAGCGCGGCAGTAGCGGCGAATTTTGAGGGGTGGGTCGGGGGCGCGCACTCGCCGCCCCGGGTGCTGCTTGCTCCCGGAGTCGTGGCGTTTCCCGGTTATCGCAGCTTGGCAGTCGTGAGCCGCGGCGGGCAGAGTCCCGGGCGGGGGAGGGAGGAAGCCGGAGCTTCAGGCGGCCGCACGGTGAGGACGCGGGAGGGCGCGGGGGGCAGCGTGTGGGGTCGGGGCTGGGGCTGGGGCGGGGGGCGGCAGCCAGACTGGGAGGCCGGAGCCGCGGCCGGTGTCCGGCGACGCGTAGAGCGCGAAGCTCCAGGGAGTCGCGCTCAGCGGGGCCTGCGCCAAGTGTCGCGGGGCCGCCGGGGTTACCTGCGGGGCAGGGGGGCGCGGTGGGTTCCGCGGCCCAGGGCCGCTGAGGCCGCTGCGCGCTTGAGATTGGGCGCGGTGCAGCGCGGGGCAGGCCGAGTCGGCCGCGGAGAGCGCTCGCGCCCGGGACCCGCTAGGCCTTGTGACCCACTTTATTCCTGTCACCACTCGGGCACGTTTGGAGCGGCGCCCAATGGGGCGCTGGGGCGGCCAGCTCCTCCGCCGAGCCCCCGCCCTCGCGGCGACCGGCGCGCGCCGCGATCCACGGTCCGAGCGGCCGCCGCCGCCGCCCAGGGCTGGTTCCGTTAGTGGTCGTGGTTCCGGGGCTCGGTCCGCGGGCTGCGCTGGGCCCCGGGCGTCCAACTTGAGCCGCGTGCGCCGCGCCGGGCCACGCTCTGCCTGTGGAGCTGGCCGCTCTGGATGTGGTCCTGGCTCTCCCGGTACCAGTAGTAGTGCCACGAAGTTTATATTCCTGTGGGTGTTTTCTGCTGCCGTGGAAGTCCGAGGTAGTCAGCAGAATCCTGAAAGATTAAGGAAGAGAGAGCTTTTGGTGTCTGACGTGACAGATGACAGTTCAGGTCATGGTGTTTTGGTATTACAATGCAGAACCATACAAAACTTGAAGGCTTTGTAGACGTTTTAAAAACAACAGCAACAACAAACCTCGGTGTTTTCTGTTGCAGTGAACGAAAAGCACAAGAAGAAACTTTTATAGGCATTGTTGATTTGACTAGGGCACCGATATCCCGAACTCACCGGAAAGGTAATTTCCCTCGATTGCATTGTTGTAGCTTTAACAGCTATTAGAGAAAAAAGATTGCAGACCATCCCTTTTCATATCCGATTGAAAAGAAATGAATAAGATATAACTTAATTCGTGGCTGTCTCTGAATCCCACGGTACACTTCAGATCTGCTTTGTTTTAAAATCTTAGGAGAAAGAAACCATGTGCCAAGCAATTTACTGACTGGCATGTCATTGGTTAGCTTGAAGGACTAGCATAGTCACCTATGAAAAATGACACAAAAAATTGCCATATAGTTTAAAAAAAAAACCAAGACGTAGAACTGTGAATTGTGTGCTATTGTATGTGTTGAGGGAGAGTGTCGTAACTATATATAGTCTCTATATGTCTCTGTCTGTGTATATAGACTACGTATAGTCTGTATTGCTCTTTAGTATAAGGAAGTCCTAGAATAATACTAGAAACCCAGTAATTATAGGAAAGAGAAGTGATTTGAAGAGGAAAGGGTGGAACATAAATGCTTTATGTGCTTATAATCTTATTTTTTAATGTTTTATGGATTCATAAACTTATTTTATAGGGAATTTGATCATTCTTAGTATTTTTTTCTCTTAATTTGAAAAATAAACTGGAGAAAGGTTTAGGATGAATTTGATTGTTGTGCACCCTTTACGATGCTGAAGTCATGGGCAAATTCAAAGCTGTAAAGGTTGTTTGATTGCTAATATTCAGTGAGAGCTGCATTTGCTGTTAGGGTTGGGTTGTGCTGCTTTGGTAGTAGAGTGTCTCCCATTTATATTTTTAAAAACTATATACTTTTATATTTTTTCCTTTTGTCAATCCCTACCTCAACGTTTGAACATTCTATTTACAATGGTAATAAACCAGTTTGTTCAGCTTAGTGTGCTTTTCTGGTGGGAAGCTATTATTTTCTTTAAAGAAGTCAGACAGGAACCCCAGTGAAATATAAACGTGTGTGTGTGTGTGTGTGTGTGTGTGTGTGTGTGTGTGTGTGTGTTTGAGTGTGTATGTGAGTGTATGAGTATGTTTGTATATGTGAGTGTAGATATGTGAGTAGGCACATGTGTATGTGGTTATTTCTTAAGGAAAACAAAATCCAGGATAAATGTAAAACTAAACAGTTTGTGATGATTGAGTAAGCGTATATTAATGATGTTAACAGGCGCTAACTGTGGCAGCAGGGCTAAGGTTGAAAGGCTGTGTGAGAGTGGATGCAATTTTAGGGAGGGAATACTCAAAAACTCCCTCTAGTGATGATAATATTCTCTGGGAACTATTTATATAGCATGTACTCACTAGTATTTTTCATTTTGTAAGCCAGGATGTTTGTGTTTGATGCAGGTATGTGAGAGTCACTCCAGTGCAAAATGGCATTTATTTTTCATTTGAACGTCATGTATGTAGCTCTTCTCCAAACTTTTTAACGTGAATTCTATAAAATGAACGCTGTCTTTCATTTTTGTTGTGGTTGAGATAGGCTCTCATGCTGTAGTAATGTAGGCTGCAATGGAAATTAATATGTCGTCTAGACTGGCCTTGAACTCATGATAATCCTCCTGCCTCTCCTGCCTCAGCTTCCTGAGTATTAGGATGACAGGTATTTGTCACAGCACTGGATATATATTTCTGTTTCTACCTCGTGTCTTTCTCCAGAATAACTATTAACAATTGGGTGTGTAGCTTTCTGTATCTTTTTCTATGAATTTATAAATATGTCCACTTTAGCCTTATTTGAATTGAATTGATTTTTTTTTATGGTAAGTTTTTCTGGGGGAGTGGGCATTGTGTTGGGAAGTCTTACTAGCATGTAGTTCAGACTGGCCCATGGTGGAGGTAGAGAACTTCCTGTCTTGCTCAACCTTTTGAGTTCTGGGGTTATGCTTGACCAGTTATTGAGTTCGTAAATGATTGTTTGCTCTGTTTGTTTGCCTGTACTGTAAACTGCACCCCTGGACAGAAAGGACTTGGAATATGTCAGAAAGCTTTAACCTGTGATATGAATCTTAGGACATAATCCCTCTACCTCTGTAACTGTTGAAAAGGCTACCTGATATGGAAGCATTTGCAGTTTGGAGGGAGTTCAGACTGATGAGAATTCAGCACAGAGACTTAGGTTTTAACATTTTATATAGGACTCTTAAGGGCCTAAATTGTAGGGTTTCAAGTATGGGCCCCTGAGGGTGAATCTCCACCTTCTAGCTACAGAAGGAGAGACCAGAAGAGCCAGAAAGCTCAGGCTGGCATCCCGAGAAGGAGCCAACTGCAGCCTTACAGAGGCTCCTCGGGACGAGTGCTGTTGACGTGGATATACTGTCTGGCCGTGCTTCCCACTGGAAAGAGCCTCTTTCTTTGACATTGCAAACTCATGACGTGTTGTTAGAAACGTGGAATTAAGTGTAAATTATCAAACATGTTAGACAGGTACTGTTGATAATAGAAGAAGGTGGCTTCGTTCTTTCTCACTGTTTCTCAGAGCACCACATAAAGGCTTCCTCTCCTTCTGGGTCAGCTAAACTATTTATTTGTTCTGAATGTTTTAATAAATATTGTAGGGAGCAAATTATTTTTAAAAGTTTCACATTTTGTAGCAAAACTGTTTCTGAGACTAGTTTAGCACTTGCAGATACATGAAGCTTGTCTGTTGAGGTGTAATTTCCTCGTAGACACTACACTACCTGACGCTGCAGCCTTTCTCCTGTGAGCTCACTTGTCAGCAGAGTTGTAAAAAATTATTCACCTAACACTTTAAGTATAAGAACAGTTTAGTACTTACTAATTGGCTTAATTACATAATGGCATTATATGTTGCTGTATAACCATTTTAATAACCCTGGTATATATAATTTCTATGAATTAAATAGACAAAGAAATTCTGTTCTACATGATTTACTCTGAAAATGTTAAATTACCTAAACAATTTATTCTTAAAATGATAATTCTGACTTATCACTTTAGTTGTATAATTCATGAAGAAATAATACTGCTTATTATTTTAAGTGTGTTCTATGTACAAAGAGAAGTCATTGATAAAGAGTGAGTTTTTATTATTGCTTTTGATTTTCTAAAAGTACTATTTATTTTAAAATTTTACTTTGTTTGTTTGGATGTTTTACATGCATATATGCCTTTGTACCGTGTGTTTATGGGTTTTTTTGAGGGCCAGAAGAATATCAGATACCCTGGGACTGGAGTTACAGATGGTTTTAAGTTGCCGTGTGAGTATTGGGAATTGAATCTGGGTCCTTTGAAAAAGTAACCAGTGCTTTTAACCATTGGCCCAAAAGGGCCAATAAAGGCCTCTAAAGGGTTTTTTTTTCCTTAAACAACAACAATGGCAAACTCTCTGTATTTTCAATATTAATTTTTTTTGGACAAAATCACTTTTATTCTTTATATTGTGAGTGCTGGAATCAAAGGTGGACACCACCATGCCTATGTAATTCTCTGCTTTTTAATGGAATTTGTATTTAATCTGATATTTAATTTTTAAATTTTATTATAAATAGTAGTAAGTAAAAATAGAACTTGCTTCCCTTGTTGTTGTTGGTATTTGGATTATTTTGAGACAGAACTGCTGTGTAGTCCAGGGTAGTCTCTGAACACTTTATTTTCCTGTGCCAATTTCTCTGGTGCTGGGATTACAGGCTTCAGACATTTTGTATTTGGGAACTAAGAAGCACAGATAAGTTGCATCTATAGACTAAGCCGTTTGTCCACCTAAAAGCCTGTCCTTCCTGTTAAAGTGCACTTTAATCTTAAAACGTTGACTGACTTTCTTAATTTTCAACTCTCAGTTGTAAATGTAGCACATACCAAAATGGAAACTTGGAGAAAGAAGAAGCAACAACAAAAAGGCACAGATTAAGAATTTAAAATCCTGTCACCCAGAAAAGCCATGGTTAGTCTTCTGGGGTATGTGAGGCTGTGCACACTTTTGGGCCCATGACTGTGGACCTGTAGCATCCACTAGAGTAGAGGCAGCTCTCTTCTGTAACTCATCGGCATACTTCCATATCAGTGTTTTCCTTCAGCACTACTGCTTTAATATGCTTATTCTCAGGCTGGAGAGACGGCTCAGCGGTTAGAGCACTGACTGCTCTTCCAGAGGTCCTGAGTTCAATTCCCAGCAACCACATGGTGGCTCACAACCATCTGTAATGAGATCTGATGCCCTCTTCTGGTGCGTCTGAAGACAGCATCAGTGTACTCATATAAATACATAAATACGTAAATATATACATATATAAATAAATAAAATATGCTTATTCTTATCCACGTTTTCAATATAATTGATTTATCTGCTTTGACTGTTGAACACAAACGTTTTTAATTTTTAAGATAACGAGTGATAACTTGAAATTTTTGATGGCCTTCAGAAGAATTAGAATTCAAGTAGAATGATACTGAATTTGTGTTGGTAACCAAATTCAATAGATTTCATACTTTTTTGTTGGAGAAATATGCTAGTCTGTATAGTCAGTAATAACAATAATGAAGTAAAGTCTAAGATTTTTAAAGTTTGTTTTTCTAAATTTATGTTTTGCTTTGAAATGTGCTTCACATTACATTTCATGAGCATAAATCAATTGGTATTTGACTTTCTCTATGGTGCTCAGGAGGACACGTAGGGCTTTTCAAGGCTAGACCCACATGCCCCACTACTCAGCTGCTTCTTTGGCTGTCAGTCTGCTAGGCTTGGTTTCTGTCAGTTATGTGGCTCTATGACTATGCCAGGCCTTTCAAGGGGTGCTTTTTCGTGAAGTCACTGACAGAGTGTCGGTTGTAATGTATGTGTGTGTGTGTGTGTGTGGTTTTTTATTATTACTATTCTTTTACTATCTGTAGAAAACATAGTCTAATATCCATGTAACCTCTAGAGCAGTGGTTCTCAACCTTCCTAATGCTGCAACCCTTTAATACAGTTCCTCATGGTGTGGTGATCCCCAACCATAAAATTGTTTCCATTGCTACTTCATAGCTATAATTTTGCTACCGTTACAAATTATAATGTAAATATCTGTGTTTTCTGACAGTTTTAGGCAGCCCCTGTGAAAGGCTTGTTTGATCCCAAAAGGAACGGAGATCCCCAGATTGAGAACACTGCTCTATCATTCCTGGTCTACTAATGAGTATTCTCTTTTCTTTAGCAGCCTAGCTAGACATTCATTTGCTGGGTTCTCATAGCCACCCTCTAGTTTAACTGATTTCTCTCTTTTTCTATTTTTAAAGCCTCCTTTCTTCACTGCTGCTATTACTTGCTGTCTTTGGGTGTAGTTTGTCTTTTGCCAATCTCTCAAGCTAGAAGCCGAAGTCTTTGGTTTTCATTGTAAGCATACTAGAAATTCGCTTTAAATGTTTACTTCCAGAGGGACAGGATTCTGGTGGGGTTTTTTTTTTTTTTCTTCTTCTTTCAGATTAGCCTCTAATCCCTAGGCTAAGGGCATTCTGTTTGTCACTCTTATGACTATCTGGGAGTTCAGAAAACATACCTGTGTCTGGCTCTTGATGTCTCTGTGATCTGGGATTATTGAGAAATTTGTTAGTTTCCAAATATTTGGGAGTTTTCCAGAGATATGTCTGTTAATCTAGTTCCAGTGTGATGATTGTTTTAAATTAATTGAAGTTTGTTTTATAGGTCCAAATATGATCTTGGTAAATGTCTTATATTTATTTGAAAAGAATGTTGTTTGTATGGCGTTCTGTAAATACCAGTTAGGTCAAGTTGGTTTGTTGTTTTATTTATGCCTTATTATTTTAGAATGAATGTCAGACCTAATATTTTCTGCCAGAGAGCATGTTAGCTTTTTCATTGCTGTAACAGAATACCTGAATGAAACAACTTAGGGGAGGACTGATTTGTTTCTTAATTTCAGCAATCTAGATAGTGGTTGGCTGGCTCCATTATTTAGGTTCTGTGGTGAGGCAGCTTGGTGGCACAGGGCTGCTCAGCTAGGATAGCAAAGACAGAGAGGTCTGAACACATTCTAGTCCTCCCCAGTGACCTCTGAAAGTTCCTTACTTCCAGTAATGCCATCAGATTAGGAATCTATCAGTGGGTTAATCCATCGATCAGGTCAGAGCTCTGTCCTCCTCACCTGTGTTTTTAGAAGTGTAATTTATGTCTTAAAATTCACTGAGTTGTGATAAATGTATACAAATAAATGTCTAATACCAAGAAACAGAAGTCTCTTCACTTTAGAGAGTCTTTTGTGGTAGCCACTGGTTTATTTTGTATGCGTGGTTTTCTTTCTGTGATGCAGAAGAGGGTATAGGGTGGGGGGTTGGGGGTGGGGGGTGCTGCCTGCCTTTCATGGCACTCTCCAGTTACTGGCTCTCTCTTATTGCTGGATAGTGTTCACCCGCTTCTAGTGCGGTGCTATTCAGAAGAACTGTCAAACATTTGTGCACATATCTTTTCATTTCACTTGGGCAAATAACTGAGACTGTTATTACCAGGTTCCATAGCAATGTGCATTTGACTTTATAAGCTACTGATGAGTTGTTTCTAAAGTAGGTGGGTAGATTTACATTCCTTGCACCAATCTTTGTCAGTTTGCTTTGCTCCTGATTTTGGTGGTCTACACTCCATAATGTCAGTACAGTTGCATTTTAGCCATTTATGTACATGTGTATTAGGTATCCTGTTCTGGCTTTCCTTTGCATTTCTATAATTATATTAAATATATTTCCAACTGTGCATCATTCGTGTGTTTTCTTTTGTGGAATATGTGCCCAAAGTTTTGTCCATTTAAGACAAAATGGGTGATTTGCTTATTGTTGAGGTTGAATGATGCACTCTGGCTTAAATGTAATCTGTTAGGTTTTTGTCAGATACTAGATAATAGAATTGTAGAATTCTCTGCCAGCCTGTTACCTGCTTGCCTTTGTATATTCATCAGTGGTTTAGAAGAAAGTTTTAACTATGATGATATTTGGATGATATTTGATCCATTAATTTGTTTTACTTTTCTTTCTTTCTTTTTCTTTCTTTTTTTTTTTTTTGTTGTTGTTGTAGGGTGTGTGTTTGTTTGTTTGAGACAAGGTCTGACTATGTAGCCCTCATTGGTCTGGAACTTGCTAAGTAGATCAGGCTGGTCTCAAACTTATGTAGACCTGCTTCCCTCTGCTTTCTGAGTGTTGAGATTAAAATTAAAAGTACACTCCTTAACTGCCACCCCCATGCCAGGTGATTTTTTTTTCTTTTATGCTTCATGTTTTTCAGTGTCTTAGCTAAGAACTACTTTATCTCATATTTGTCACAGAAGTTTTAAGAGTTTTATTTTTGTATTTAAGTCTGTCTGAATCAAGTTGGTTTTTATATAATATATGTAGAAAAGAGTGATATTAAAACTTCCCACATAATTACACAGTTCTGTTACCATGATTATTATTTGTTTAAATTTATAGTTAATAAATAGTATTTCTCCAACAGTAATAAAGCATTAGTACTCAAGAGGCAAAGGAAGTCTCAGAAACCTGGGTGAGGACTTCCATGGACGTCTGTCAGATTACACTGTATGAAATGGACAGAAGCAAAGCTGTGTACAGCAGCTGAGCATCCATATGGTCAGGATTGGGTAGACAGTCTCAAATCTGCTTTGAAACGAGATCGTTGTGCTTATTTTCAGAACAATTGTGGGAAAATATAAAAAAGTTGACTATCATACTAGATAATATAACTTCAGTGTATTACAAAAGTAATAATAACATGTGGCTGTCCCTGTTAGTGTAGTAGCTGTTAGTCATGTGTGTATAAATTTAAAGTAAGATTTGATACTCAGTTTTTTCCTCTCATTAGCCCCATTCAAATGTTCAGTGAGATCATTGCCTGAAGTTGATTGCCTTTAGAACAGGAAGGAAGAAAGCCAGTTGAAGACTGAGTCAGCTGCGCCTATACTCTTACAGCCGAGAGTCAACGTACATATACGTTTTCATTCATTCATTTTTAACTGATACACAAACCTTAAAGTTCCACATATTAATGGGGTACCATATAATGTCTAATCACATAGTATTTAATATATATGTATTATATATTATATATGTATATATTCAAACTTTGTTTATGGTGGAAACATGAGATCTTTTTTGCAGCTTTTGGAATTAGTAGTACCTAATTGATACCTGTAGTGATGAGTACTGTAGCACCCCAGGGCTTCTTCCTGTCTAAACAGTAAATTGGTACCCGATAAATGAGCCCTTCTTCCTTCTTTCCCTGTTTCGTTAACCTACCCTAAGCCTCTGGTAGTCACTCTTATAGTCTGAACTATGAGATCAACTCTTAGATTCCATATAAGTGCGAAATCATGTAATACTTGTCTTTCTGTGCCTAGCTAAATCCAGTAACACCTGTATTAGAACAGATGAAAGGGTTTCTTTGTTATGGCTGAGATAGAGTCTAAGGATACATGTATATCTTTTAAAAATCTATCTGTTTGTGGACATAATTATTTCCACTTATTGGTTAATATGGAATGAATATATATATTCATAGAAACATAGGTTTTTCTTTAACATGTCTGTGGTTCTTTTATATATATTAAGAAATTAATGGATTATTGTTAATGTTTTGAGGACTATCCATACTGTTTTCTATAATGGCTGTACTAATTTATGTTACTGCCAACAGGGTATGAGAATTCTCTTTTCTCTGTTCCCTATCAGCACTTCTTAACTTCTCTTTTGATATTATTCATTTTTAACACAGTGAAGAGATGTTTAATTGTGGTTTTGACTTATATTTCCTAATGAGTAGTGATGTTGAGCATTTTTCTATACCAGTTAGTCATCTGTATAGTTTACTTTTTTCTTCTCTCTTTCTTTCTCTTCTTGTGTGTGTGTGTGTGTGTGTGTGTGTGTGTCCGTGTGTGTGCGTGCACGCGCGCGCGCGTGTGTCTGAACCTAGGCTTCATACAAAAGAGGTGAGTGCTCTATCACTGAGCCATCCCGTCAGCCCTCATATCTTTTGACAAATGTGTTTGCTCTACTGCTTCTGTGTGGGTATGTGTTGAAGTTCATGTACTCTTGTGTCCCCATGCATGCTAAAATCAAAGGTTGGCACTGAGTGTCTTCCTCACTTACTTTCTACCTTGCTCCTTTTTTCTTTTTTTCTTTTTCTTTTTTCTTTTTCTCGGAGCTGGGGACTGAACCCAGGGCCTTGTGCTTGCTAGGCAAGCGCTCTACCACTGAGCTAAATCCCCAGCCCCTCCTTTTTTCTTTTTTATTGAACATTTTTATCCATTATATTTTGATCTTCCCCACCCCCCAAGTTCCTTGCAGATCCTCCCCATCTCTACCCACCCAACTTTGGTTCTTTCTCTTTTAAACATAAAGTAAAACAAATTTTCAACAACACTTGCAAAAGCAAAAGACTAATAAGACACACACACCAAAAAAAAAAAAAAAGAAAGAAAAGAAAGAAAGAAAAAAAGAAAAAAAAAGCCAGAAAAAACAAAACAAAAATGAAACAGAAGGTCCACTCAGAAAAACCAAGTTCCTCTTGTGTTAACTAAGTACTCCTGGTGGGGTCTGCCCTGAAGTATGGTTGATATGCCCAGAGAGACTGCATCAGAGAACTTGACTCTCCCTCCACTGCAGACAGCTTCTTGGTAGGATAGGGCCCTGTTACCACACTATCCTCTCAGTGCTGGGGTCGTCAGACTTGCACCTGCGGCAGTTTTGTGCACCCTGCCGGTCTCCATCACTTCATATGGCCTCAGTCCTGTTGTGCCTGGAAGACACTGTTTCCTTGGAGTCATCCACCATCCGTGCTGTTTGAAGTCTTTTACCTTCTCTTCATCGTAGATCATTAAGCACCCAGGGAGGGCTTTGATGAAGTTGTCCCATTTAGGGCTGAGTATTCCAAAGTCTCTCACTCTCTGTGTTAATTCACACTACAAGAACTTGGAATTTGAGAATGTACTGCCTTGGAAGTAAAATTAGTCCAAACTTCTGTGATTATTCTTAAGTCAAGCACAGAATGCTCCCTGAAGTACAGAAATGTAGCACTTGCTGAACGAGCTTAGGACACATCACACACTTCCTTTTCAATAAACACTTGATACTTGTTGCTTGCCTGTGTCTCTAAAGATTGGTGCATGGTTTAAAAGTCTAATAGTAGTTGTTTGACATTTAGCCCAAGTTAAATCTATACTGTAGGTACCAGCATTCACAGTCACTTGAAGGATTTGGGTTTAGTATTTGATGAGTCAGTGAGGCATAATTGGAACACCTGGTAGAAGGGCTTACTCCATTCTGACTGTTACCATCTTCTCCTCGCGCTCTAAAGAAGCTCATCTGTCTTCCCTTAGGTCCTCTCTACTCGTTATCTTTTGTTAAAAGCCTTGAGATTCTTCCCTAAAGAAGTTACTGGAGGGTTGGGGATTTAGCTCAGCGGCCCTGGGTTCGGTCCCCAGCTCCGAAAAAAAAAGAAGTTACTGGAGTGCTTTCTCTAGTTACAAAAGTAAAGTGAAGTATGTGCCAGTCATAAGGGGCTTGGTTTTATCGACTTATAGACTCAATTCCTAAAATAGTTCCTGGCCATAGGATATATTCAATAATAATTTATATAAGTTATAAAAGTTTATAATTTATATAAGTAATTGTCCATATCAATTTTTCATTAATATTAATAAATTTATTGGCCTGTGGTTTTCTTATTTGTCTGGTTCTGATGGGGTAGTTCTGATCTTTCTAGAATGAATTTTTAAGACTCATTTTAAAGTGTCCTCTCTTCAGGGCTCTGAAAATTTGAGGAGAACTTGTAGGTAATTCTTAGAAGTAGACCGATGTGGCACTGTGTCTTCTTTGTTGTAATCTACTGTTTTTTCTTGATATAATAATTTTGAACTATGTCTATTTTACCTCCTATGAAAGTGAGACTTCATTTGGTCCACCATCATTCTCTGCTGTTGTTGGCGTCAGCTGCTATTTAACAGTATCCTGAGTTCTGTGAATGGTGCCTCGGCCTTAATAATGGATTACTCACATTGCCCAGCACTGCATTTTAAGTCCTCTGTTTTGTAAGAGGGGGTAATGGGACGGCTTTGCATTTCTTCATTTTATCTCTTTTCCTTCTCCACCTCAATTTTCTGCCTTTTGTTTTTGACCAAGTCAGTAACACCTACATTTGGTTTATTTTTGTTTTATCTTTTAAGAATGAAAGCTTTTAGGCTTTGCCAGTTAACTCTAAAAGCTGAACGTAGTAACCCCACTGAACCCCATTCCTACCCTCCAGCTCCTTCCCATCCCATTAAAGGCCCCTCTCCTAATGTTGTGGATCATTTCCTTTTGTTTCATTAGAATTTTAATGCTTATAAAAGCTTTGTAAGGAAAAAACCAAGTTCATAAGACATATATACATATACACATTTTTTATTTAAAATTTATATTGATTGCTTTTGATAACGTTGCAACTTTTAAAAAATTTCAGACTTAAGTTAGCCAATTGTTAGTTTAGGATACACTCATTGAAGTCAGAGGGCTTTGTAACAGTTTTACAGAAGACATGGGTCTGGTTGGCTTCAGAAAGCTTGTTCTAGGAAGCTTGTTCTGACTCTGTTATTCTAACAAAATTGGAGAGGAGACTCAATGTGAGTCCTTCCAGGTCTGTTAGGGCCCTGATGGGCAAAGGGTATAACCTAAAAATTTGAAACCCACCGAAGCCTTTTGTTCAACCTACAGAAGCATTTCCTTTGCTTTGGCAGAGGATAGCATCCCCCACCACACACACAGGCTATTGCCTAAAGACTGCCATGGTCCCCAGTGGGGAAGGGAGTTGCTCTCAAGGTCTGTCCCTGTTTGCTTCTCATAGCCTTCTACCTAACAGCTGTCATCAGGAGCTTTGTACTGCCTAAGTGACTTGCAAGTCTTCTGTCAAGATTGCCTTAGGTACAAAATGATTTGTTAGACTTAAATATGAGGGGAATTCAAAGAAACAGATATAGCAATGTTTTGAAAAATGTTGAGCTGAACAAAAACTTGGAAAGAAGGAAGTTCATTGATAAGTTACTCATTGATGACCAGAGACAATGCAATGTCTTTCAAGGGCACTGGAACTGGTTCTCTTAGTTCTTGTGTGTGTGCACATGTGTGTGTGTGTGTGTGTGTGTGTGTGTGTGTGTGTGTGTGTGCATGCTTGTGTGATGTGGAGGTATATGTGTGTTGTGGCACATATGTGGAGGTCAGACAGTAACTGTGGGTGTTGGTCTTTGCTGAGACATCTTGTTTAAACAGGTTTTTTTTTTTTGTTTGCTTCTAGGCCAGCTGACCCTTGAACTTGTAGAGATTTTCTTGTCTCCATCTCCCATTTCACCATAAGAGCACTGTGAATCATAGTCCAGATATGCCATTGCACCCAACTTCATGTGATTTCTGGGGATTCAAACACAGGTCCTCATACTTGTGTGGTGAGCATATTACTCTGAGAGTCTCCCCAGCTCAGTTCTACATCTTAACCTCTTTCTCCAGTTATAAAATGCCTTCGTCTTTATAATTTATAGATGACCGGCATGTCCAAGTGTGTTGATTGATTCAGTGTCTAGATGGCGTCCTCCAAGCTGCTTTTCACATGAAGAAAAGGAGAGCCATGCTCCTTTAGCACTTTGTATAAGGGTACTAATCCCATCCTGACTCACCTCCCAGAGGCTCACACGGTAATACTGTCTGTCACAGCGGGGTTGAGCTTCCACAGAAGAATGTTGAGGGGACACTTTTAGACTATAGTACTGGTATAATTCTTTGAGGTCTGAAACAAAGTGAATACAGCTAACCTTTGCTTTTATCCGTTTGTTGTTTTGTCTGGTGTTGAAGTTGTTAGGCTCCTGGCTTAGCCTCACAGGTGCTGGGATTATAAATGTGTACCATGTCTGGCTCCAGTAGTCTAACTTTTAAGCATCTCATAGAGGAAAAACTCAAATATTCAATACCCCATAAAGAAAAACTTTGGGGCTGAGGATTTAGCTCAGTGGTAGAGCGCTTGCCTAGGAAGCGCAAGGCCCTGGGTTCGGTCCCCAGCTCCGAAAAAAAGACCAAAAAAAAAAAAAAAAAGAAAAACTTTGGTATTTTCTTTGTCCTTTGTTTGACACTGGTCCGAGAAACTCTATCCCTTTCTCTTTCCCATGTTTATTGCAAACAGCTTACATTTTCTCATGGCTCTCTATCATGGTATAGATTTGTATAAAGCACCCCGCAGTCAAAATATAAAACTAGTTTACTAGATCTCTTAGACTACCTCATAATGTAGTGCTATGCTGTTAACAATACTCTTTGCTTTTATCTCCTTTTTGTCTTCCTTTTCTTTTACTGTTATACCTTGTAGGCTTAGATTTTTCAAAACCTACTCTAATATGGGTTCTCAAATGCTTTGAGACTCCCCTTCCCACGAGTCCACCATCCAGAGGCAGGGGAGAAAAGGTGGTAAATAGGACAAGGGGATGTGGGCCTGCTTAGAAGGAGTTCTCTGGGGCAGTTCCAGTCTCTGTTGTCAGGTACCAGCAGTCCAGTTCAGTAGTGTCAAGATATCAGAAGTCCAGTTCACCAGCAGGATTCAGCACTGGTGTTTCCATCCAGCAAGCAGAAACAGCCAGGTCTCTGCTGAATCAGCATGAGTCAGCGGCAGCAACCAGAACCACCGGAATACCAGGCGAAGCTCTCTGCCATGCCTCTCTCACTGAAGTAACACTCAGTGGAGACGTGAGACCAGTGAAGCATTGCATGGCACGCAGTACAACCGCTCTGACACTGTAGAGTCCTACCTATACTCTCCAAAATCACGTGTCCTCTCATGAGTCTTGCTTCACGTGACACAGTGAGATATTTCCACTTCATATTGTGTTACTGTACCTTTTCTTCTTGTTACCTGTGGCTCAGGCTTCCTCTTTTAAAGTTGAAACCAGCTTGCAGATTTCCTTGACCACAGTCTATATTAGGAATTATGTTTGACGGCATGATCTCAGTACTCACATTCGTTTTCAAACCTGTGTCTGTATTTAGGAAATAAGCCTTACTCTTACTAGATGACTTATGTTGCCCCCACTACCACTTTTGTTTCATTTCCTAGTCTGTAGCTTTTCCTTCATACTTTCTTACCCTATAAATGCCATCATTTATTTTATACTATTCTTTTTTTAATTAGCTTTATATTCTGATTGCAGCCCCCTTTCCCGCCTCCCCTCCACACACTCAAACCCTTCCTCTCAGTACCCTCTCCCCTTTGTCTACAAAGAAGAGGCAGCCCCTCATGGGCACTGACCCACCCTGGCACATCTAATTGCAGCAAGACTAGGTGCATCCTCTCCCATGGAGGCCAGACAAGGCAGCCCACCTAGGGGAAGGGGATCCAGCAGCAGGCAACAGAGTTATAGACAACCCCTGCCCCAATTGTCAGGGGACCCACATGAAGACCAAGCTATACATTTGGGGTCTAGGTCCAGCTTATGCATGCTGTTTGTTTGGTGGTATAGTCTCTGTGAGCCCCCTCAGGCCCAGGTTAGTTGATTCTATGTCTTCTTGTGTGTCCTTGACCCCTCTTCCTCCCTCAATCCCCGCCACCCTCAACTCTTCCACAAGATTTCCTGAGCTCTGCCTAGTGTTTGGCTGTGGGTCTCTGCATCTGTCCACCAGCTGCTGAATGAAGCCTCTCAGGAGACAGTCATGTTAGGCTCCTGTCCGCACGTAGAGGAGAGGAATTAATAGTGTCAGGAGTTGGCTGTCTCCCATGGGATGGCTCTCAAGTTGGGCCAGTCATTGGTTGGCCATTCCCTTGATCTCTGCTCTATCTTTATCTCTGCATATTTTGTAGGCAGGATGGATTTTGAGTGGAAGGTTTTATGGGTGAGTTGGTGTCCCCTTCCTTCCACTGGATTTCCATCTGGCTGCAGGAGGTGGTCACTTTGGTTTCCATTTCCCAGCTGCTAGCAGTCTCAGCTAGGGTCATCCCCATAGACTCCTGGGAGCCTCCCATGTCCCAGGTCATATTCCAGAGATGCCCCCCTCTCCCACACTGATTTCTCTTCTCCCAGCCCTATCTCCCTCACCCCACTTCTGCTTTTCCCACATTCCTACCCCCATTCCCCTCCCATCCTCTATTTCCACTTACTTGCTTTCCTCCATCTGCCCCCAGTGTCCATTTTATTTCCCCTTCTGAGTGAGATTCAAGCCTCCTTCAAGTGCTTCTCGGCCATTAGAGATTCCTCTGTTGAGAATTCTCTGTTTAGCTCTGTATCACATTGGTTATTTGGTTTGTTGTTATTTATTATTATTATTATTATTTTGTTATGTTGTTATTTTGTTTGGTTTCTTGACTCTTAAGAGTCTTTTGTGGAACAACAGCTTTCAGTTTTGATGAAGTCTAGTTTACCAGTTTTTGTTTGTGGATCATGTATTTATATTTGAAGTCGTGCTGAAGAACTACACCAAGTTTTGGGTCCCTATGATTTTCCCTGTTAGAGATCAGTGGTCTGTATTTAAATACATGATATATCTGGAGGCTGGAGAGACAGTTCAGTGGCTGAGAACACTCCCTGTTCTTCCAAAGGTCTGGGGTTTAGTGTCCAGCACTTACTTTGAGTGGCTTATTCCTCTCTGCATCCAGCTCCAGGGGTGATTTTCCTGGTATGTACACAGCTTCCCCCCACCCCCATGCAACCTTAATGCCACCCCCAATATACCTTTAAACATAGATGTATTTTGAGTTTCTTGTATAAAGGTTGAAGATCAGGTAAGGGGTCTCTTGATGGGTTTCTTTTATTTGCCTGTGGTCTTATGCCAGATTTTCTCTAGTACTAATGTTGAAAGTTTTTTCTTTCTCCCCTAGGCTGCTTTTGTTCCTTTTCAGTACTCTTGTCCGCTTTTGTGTCAGGCTTAATTTATCTTACTGTATTTTCTCTGCCAATCCCACACAGGCTTGATTTACTGCAGCAACACTTGAAATCAAGTTGGAGTGACTTCTGACACTTACTCTTTTTTTCAAAATTGAATTTAGCTAACTTGTGTCTTTCCATTTAAATTTTGGAATCCTGTGTATATCTAAAAATATACCTTATTGGCATTTTGATAGGATTGTATTAAATTTACATACTACTCAGCTTTTTTTCTTTACATATTTTTGTAAAACCTTTGAAAATATGGGGCCAGAAAGATGGCTCAGTGGTTATCAGCAGTTGCTCAACTATCAGAGGGCCCCGACTGGGTCTCAACATCCACATTGTGAATGTGTAACTTTAATTCCAGGAGATCTGGCACCCTCTTCTGGCATCCGAAGGCACTGCACATTTCTGGTACACATACACATACAGGCAAAACATACATGTAAAAAATAAAATTGGAAATAATAAAACTTTTAATACCGAAGTCTTATTCATATTTTACTAATTATAACTAATTATTTGGTATTTTAAGAGATTATAAATCATGAATTTTTTATTGCTTTCTGTGTATAAAAATTATTACCTGTTTGTGTATATAATCATTAAAATTGTACTTAATAGACACCACATAGGGATGCTGTGAAGATTGAATATGTAAAGTACTCAAAACAATGCTTTGAACATAGTAAAGTCCTTGGTAACTACAAATTAGAAGTTGAAAATGTTGAGTTCCCCTCTCCTGTTTTTCTGCATGATGAGCCCCTGGGGCTCAGTTGATCAGTTTACCCACTTGCTGCAAGGCTGGCTATTCATCCAGGGCAGTGCTGACTCTCCCCAAAATTCCTCTCTAGGGACTTTGCTCAGAGCCTCTCTCCCAGTACACAGCTAATATCCTGTAGTCAAGGGTTGAGAGCCAGACGAGTTAGACTTTTAACCCTGTGTAACTGAGGGCAATTTGCTTCACATTCTCTTTTATTTCCTTAATTTCACTTTTCACTTTCTTTTCTTGCCTACCTCACCCCCCTACACACATACACACACACACACACACACACACACACACACACATACACACACACACACCCAAAACTACCTTAGACTTCTTTAATCTTATATAAATATACAGATGCCATGTTCTCTCTGATGATTGGCTTTTGAATATACTGTTCGTCTCTGGACAAAACCATATTTTCTGTCTTTAACATAGTTCCTTTCTTTATCAGGCTTTAGAACCTGTCCATGTGTACATTAATGCCCATTCTGTAGGATACTTGGTGTTGCTGCCTTTGTATTGCTCTCCTGGTTTCTCTCTACACTGGGATAGGCCTTTGGCTTTTTAATGCATTTGAAGTCACCCTATACTGAAAGCCAGATACTGATGTGATCTGTATCTGGCACATTCATTGCTACATTCTCAATTGCTGGCAAACAGGAGCACCCTGCAATGTTCATTCTTTTTAAATAGTAGTAATGGAATCGGTGTTATACTTGGATCTGGTTAGCAACTGCTCTTGTTCATGTACTTTTCATTTGGGGTAAAACCTAGAAGCTGATCTGTCCAATGACAAGATCCACGCCCCTGGGAACCTCTGCAGTCACTGTGCTCCCTCTTAAGAGCTCGATGGACTTCACTCTGTGTCTTTAGTCTTCTCGGAGCTCAGAGGCATGCTTTTTTTCCCTCACTTGTAATATGGTGGGATTTCAATGTCCTCATGAACTTAGACCAAGGGGTTATAAACATATTTAGGGCATGGTCTGCTACTTTTCTTTGTAGATTTGAATTAAAATCTTTAAAATTTTCTTTTTTATATATAAGGAATGTGTATTAGTTTCCAATTGCTATAACAGACAACAATTTTTAAAGGAGGAAAGTTTTATTTGGCTCAGAGTTTTTACATGTTTTAGTTCATGTTTTACAGTTTGTTTTGTTTCTATAGGTCTGTGGGGAGGCAGACCATCATGGCAGCAGGACTGTGTTGAGAAGGTGGCTTATGTGATGTAAGATAGGAAAACTCTGGGGAGAAGACCTATTTTCAGAGGCATATTCCCACTAACCTGTCTCTTCCAAGCAGGTCCCATCTCCTAATAGCCCATTTAGCTGTGGATTAATCCATTGATAAAGTTAGCATCCTCATGATGCAGTCAGTACCTGTCACTTACACCACTCACTGGGACCAAACCTCTGATACATGAGCCTTAGGAACCATTTATATCAACCTTATAGCAGAGTAAAAAATAAATGAAGTTCAATTTTTTTCTTTTTATCAATTTCTGAAACTGTCCCAATTCCCTCTCAAAAGTAAGAACTATAACTTTCTGTTTCCTGTGGCAGAGGGGTTTATTTGCAAATGGCTGTGTGGTAGAATAAGAATTATTTGTCAGGTTTTAGACTTACAGCAGAACAGTTACCAGGCCTTAAGGTTTTAACAGTTTACATGTAAATGGCTGTATCATTTGTACACTTTCTGTTTTTCCAGTGTGAAATAAGAACCAGTTACCTGGTGCAGCTTCAGTTCACGTCAGAGGTCTGCACACTGCCAAGTTTAGCATGCTAAATGCACATTTCTGAGACACATAAGCTAAGAGTAATGTTTACTTAAAAGCAAAACTCTTTAAGAATTCTAGATGTGATACATAAAAGATGAAATTGGGATTTCAGCGTTGACGACTTTACTGAGATGTAACCAACCGCTCTCGGTTTGTGTGGACTGTGTGGCTGCTTTAAGCTGTATACAGTGGTGGCAGCAGAGACTTTAGGACCATTCTTCTGGATTGTCTCTTACAGAGTAAGCGCATCTACCCTTTGCATTAGTTACTCAGAAAGAGCAGAACTCTAGTGTTTACCTCTGTTGTTCCTCTGGAGCACTTGATAGCGACTGCAGGCACATTGACCACTCTAAATCCAGTTCCTTCTTGGAAAACAGAAAAAAGCAAAATGAAAACAAAGCCCTATTTTCTTGTGACAGCAGGTGTTTGGGGGTTGGCTACATTATGCATTGTGCTGTTTTCTTCACCGCCATTGGTCTCCCACAACTAGCAATAACTTGGCACTTGATTGGACAGAGTATTAGTTGAATGAAAGAAAAAAAACTGGTTGGAGCCTTGTGTCTATCAGATAGGCACGATCACAGTAATACCAGCCTTCTTCAAGAGTTTGCTTTTGGAGATTTAAGGTAGCTCACTAGAGTAGCATTTTGATAAAAATAAATTTTCCTTAGCTCTGTTCTTTATAGAGCACTATCAACTCATTGACTAGATTTATTGGTATAATTAATTATATAACATTATTTTCTAAAATCTGTTGAAGGCAAGGTGAACTGCCTTTCTAAGAATTAATTAGCCTTTAAGAAACATAGAAGCTGGGGTTGGGGATTTAGCTCAGTGGTAAAGTGCTTGAGACCCTGGGTTCGGTCCTCAGCTCTAGGAAAAAAAAAAAAAAGAAAATAACCAAGAAACATAGAAGCTACTTCATTGTTAAACCTTAGCACAGACATAGTCACACACACACACACACACACACACACACACACACACATCCAGAGAGAGAGGAGAGAGTGCGCACTATTACTTGATAAGAAATTTGTATATATTTATGTAAGTTTTCTGAACTTCCCCTAACTCTCCACCAAACCTCATTTTATAATGAAACTTATCTACATAGTTTACTCAACAGTTCAACTTACAAAATCTTATTTTACAGAATATAAAGATTGTGTACAGGACTTTTAGTAAAGTAAAAATTGTTCCAGACTTTGAAAATGATTGGTTAAAAAAAAAAAGCAACAACAAAACACCACCAACAACAACCAATACTTATTTACCTGGGATTATAGCTCAGAATTAAAAGGGCTATAAACATTAAGAGAGAGTTACAGCTAAGAAGAAATGCTAGGAAATCTCAGACCTCTGGATGTTTGATCAGTGACTCAAAGATACTATGTAAAAATTGGTTGTGAAATGTGTAAAATAAAATTGACTGATGCAGAATACATAGACCTTCTGGACTGATAAGAAGTTAGAACTCGGGGGCTGGGGATTTAGCTCAGTGGTAGAGCGCTTACCTAGGAAGCGCAAGGCCCTGGGTTCGGTCCCCAGCTCCGAGAAAAAAAAAAAAAAAAAAAAAAGAAGTTAGAACTCTGGTTAGGAGACAGAAACCAAGCATGAAAACTATCCTGTAGGAGTCAGGCTGAGGAGGGAGTCAAAGCTGCCCTGCATGGGCAGGGGTGTGCGAGAAGAGGGGTACACTGAAGAGGCTTAGGACAGTTAGCAAGAACTCTGGAAAGATTTTTCTACTCTGAAACTCTTAGAATTATAGTTCTATTGCTGTGGTGGCAAAAAAAACAACAACAACAAAAAAAAAAAAACATTCAAAATGCTTTAGGAAAAATGTCTTTAGCCTAGAGAAGTGGAAAAGCTCCCTGGAAGCTGGCGTGTGATTTGAGAATCCTAAGAGAACACAGCTCTGTTTGTGTGTCTAAGCCCCAAGGGCCCAACCACATCCAAGCTCTTTGAGTCGAGAACAGATCTCTCACAAAGCAGAGAAGTGGCCTAAAGACAGTCCACAGCTCAAGCTGTGCATGTAGATGGCGACCCCAAACAGTAAAGCAGGAGCTTTGAAAGTGGAGTGCGCATGGGGACCACCACCCACAGAAGGCTAACGAGAACCTGCGGTCTAAGCTTCAAGTCATCCCAGAGGGCGTTACTGGAGCCTCGAGTCCCACGGCAGTGTTTGCAGGGTCTTGAATACAGTGCACATTTTCTTGACATACAAAGAAAAAGGAAAGCCATAAGAAGAACCACAAAATAGAGTGATAAGAAAGACCTTAAATAAGCCTTGAGTTAAAGCTAAGCACTGGATAAGAGTGGAAAATAGGATTTAGGGTTTGCTTCTATTTGAAAATGCCATGAAACTTAGAATATGAATGAAATGGAATTTCAGAATTGAAAAATAGTAACATGTGAAGTATAAATTCACTATACGGGTTCAGCATCATCGAGATGACAGGAAAGAGTAAGTGAACATGAAGGTTATCAGTGGACATCTCCAGACTGTGTTATGTACGTCAAGGTCAGCTTTCTAACATAGATTCATGTTGAGATCTGAGTCTGTCACAGCTTTCTGCTTACCAGGGTAGTGTGCAGTCTGCACACTCGCATGATCCTCACACAGTGCTTCTTAGTGGCTGCAAAGATCTGTGTGTGCAGCTTGATCCTCATCTGCCTGTCACATTACAGGTTCAGGGCAGCCTTGACTTGACATGGTCTCTTACTGAGTCACTCAGGATGAGGATAAAGTAAACTCACTCTCTCTCTCTCTCTCTCTCTCTCTCTCTCTCTCTCTCTCTCTCTTCCTTCCCTCCCCCTCCACACACACACACACACACACACACACACACACACGCACACACGCATGCACACACAGATGTAAAAGGCGTGATATGAAAAATAATCATATATGTAAATGGAGACAGATAATGTATGTAAGTCAGATTATAAATATTGTATCTTTTTTTTAAAGATTTATTTATTTTTATTTCATGTATATAAGTACACTGTCACTCTCTTCAGACACAACAGGAAAGGGCATCAGATCCCATTACAGAGAGTTGTGAGCCACCATGTGGTTGCTGGGGATTGAACTCAGGACCTCTGGAAGAGCATTCTGTGTCCTTAACTGCTGAACCATCTCTCCAGCCCTAAATCTTATATCTTAATGAGTTAATTTTATCTTAAGTACAAATAAGTGTAATAGTTATTTTAGTGAAAGGAAATATTTTATGACTTATGTTTTCTCAATAATCTGCAGTTCAGAGTGTTTATCTGAGTTAGTCAGATGGTCGTGAACTTGTTTGGCCTACTTAGTTGTGCAAAAGTGACTTGGCAATTAACTTAGGTTTTAATAATTCACGACAACTGTCCTTTTAAAAAATTAATTAATTTTACATCCCTACTAAAGTTTCGCCTCCCTCTTTCCAGTCTTCTCCCTCCCTTTTCCCCTCCCCCCAAATCTACTCCTCTTCAGAAAAGGCCAGGCCTCCCATGGATGTCAACCAGCGGTGGCTATCACATTGCTGTAAGACTAGGCACCTCCTCTACTATTAAGGCTGGATGAGGCAACCCAGTGTGGGGAAAGGGTCTCAGAAGGAGGTAACAGAAGTCAGAGACAGCACCTGCTCTCACTGTGAGGAAACCCACAAGAACACCAAGCTACACAATTGAAAGGTGTAGAGGCCTAGGTCAGTCTCACGCAGGCTTCCTGGTTGATGGGTCAGTCTCTTTGAAGCCCTGTGAACCCAGGTTAGTTGAATCTGGGTCTTCTTCTTGTGTCTTTGACCTCCCCCGCTCCTACGATCCTTTCTCCCCCTCTTCTACAGGATTCCCCAAACTCTGTCCAGTGTTTGGCTGTGGGTCTCTGCATTTGTTTCTATCACGGTTGTCCTTTAGTGAAGTCAGTATACTTACTGCAAAAACCCCAGAACTATTCAAGCCCTGAAAAGGAGGTTATTTACTTTGGGTGACATTTTAAGCATAGTCTCATTGATAGGATAGATAAAGAGATATATTAATATTCATTATTACGTTCTTAAGTGTGTGTTGGTTTGTTTTAGCAGCTCTGTGAAAACGCTGTGTGCTGTGGTGCTTCTTTAACTTTCACTTGCAGCATGAAGGTGTGTGTGTGTTTCTTTCCTTATGCAGAGTGACTTAAGGACATTTTCATGCAAATGTGTAATGTACATTGAGTATATATGTATATATTACATGTTCACACACACACACACACACACACACACACACACTCTCTTGTCTGTGTCTCTCATGAGTAAGTTCTAAGCCTTGTACTTTTGTAGTATTGCAACAAAATCAGATTTCCTAACAGATCCCCTGAAGATTTGTGCCACTAATGAAAGGCTATGTTTTTAAGTTTGTACAGTTTTTTTCCTCTCTCATTTTTTGGAAACCTACCTAAGAGATTCACACATATTTGGCTTTTTAAGTTAATGGACTTTAAAAAACAAAACCTGTGGTTTTAGTTCTGTTTCGATATCTGTTAGCCATACTTTGACTCACATCACATCGTTATTAATGTGCATCTAGAAATTATGTCATTTTTAACATGGTATAGTAATGAAGTCATTTTATAGAAAATAGGTTCTCATATTTATTTGAACACTATACAAACAGAGCTTAGATGATATTTATAGAAATGCATCAATTGAATTAAAATGGTCTTATGTTTTATTAAGAGAACTTGATACTATTTTTTTAGTTTTGTTTAATAATATCTTAGAAATTATTGCTTCTCTAACATTGGGTAAGCCATAGCTATAGTGTCACAGAGCCAGAAGCCTCTGTGGCACCACTTCAGGACTTGATTCATAAACTGGCTCGGAATGTGGTTTTAAAGAGTGTTGTGGTTACTAGTTAAACTTAAGCACTATTTTTGATTAATGTTTGCATCAGCAAATAAAATGCTTATGGCACCAAATTTAACAAACTGAATTCTAAAGTAGGCCATGAATCTGTAGTCTGTTGGGTTAGGAAAATACAGTTTTAATCTCTAAATTACTATAGAAAGTTTATAGTTTTAGTCTTTAACTTGTTTTTTTTTTTTCCGGCTCTTTATTAATTAGTATTAATTAAATCAAGTTAAAAGAATTCCACCCTATAAACAATGCGAATAATACACAAGAAAGTAACTTTTGTTTTTTCTGGAATAAATAATATATATTTTATCTTCTTTCTTACATGTAGGTAGAGATGTAGTATTAGACACTTAATGTATAATAGGATCAAAAGAACACTTTTCTATTAGAAGAATGCATGTTTTTACATTATGGAGGAAATTTTAGAATATACTGAAGAGAATGTGAAAACCATTATTCATTAAATCTCTCTGAAGCCATCATAGCCTGTAGCCTGTTTGTAGGTCTTGATGTCACTATAAGTACAATTGGACATAGAATACTCACCTAGCTTTGTTTTAAGTATTATTGCAATGAGCATAACACTTTGAATGCCTCTCTGATTGCTTATTTCCCAAAATGAAGTTATTGGGTCAAAAGACCTATATCAAACTGTTTATGTATCTCAAGCGTCCCTTCCTTTACAGGTCAGTCTGGTGTGGAGATCAGGCTTTGTAGCTGAGGGAAGATGACTTTTAAACTCCCACCTCTGCCTTCCTTCCTGAGTGCTGGAATTACAAACATGTGTCTTCATGCCTGGATTATTTGGTGTCACTAAACCAGGGTTTCATGCTTGATAGGCAAGCACTCTGCCAGCTCAGCCACATCTCTCATTTAAGAAGAGCGAATTCCTGTCTGGGGCTGTAGCTCTTCAGGAGCCCTGAGGAGAAAGCCAGGTCAGCAGAACTTGAGGTGGATGGTGACACTGCACACATAGTAGGGAAGTAGATGGGGAGAAAGCCCTTTGCTCAGCTGCCTTTGTTCATCCTTTGTGTACAGCCGAGTTCGGGCCCAGGGAGTGGTGCTACTCATACCACAGTGGGTCTTAGTACCTAGTCAAACAAATGTAGATTCCCTCCCTGGCTTAGCGGGGCTTCCCTCCTGGGTGTGGCTGCACCCTCTGAAGGTCACAGACTGCAGGTTCAGACGTCCGAGCATTGTCGTATTGGACTTTCCGTTGTATTTTCTGTCTCCCTTTGGAGTTTTGTTAGGCAGATCTGTAAAGGAGGCAGTGCTGATGAGCACAATAAAGAGGATGCTAATTTTAAAGAAAGATGCCCACAGGTTCCTGATGCTCACCTAGGTTCTTTGGAAGAGTTTGAGGAGAAAAGAGGTCAACTCTTCAGGGTTTGATAGAATCAGTGAAGCAGTTTGGGTCTTGGTTTTTCTTAGTGAGCCGTTTTTCATCATTGGATCAGTGCATTTATATGTCCATTTATTTATATGTTTTGAGTCTCTTCATGTGTGAGTCTTGATAGATTGTGTATTTGTAGCAGTTTATCTGTTTTCTGTTTGTCTTGTTTGGTGGCGCAGTCCTGTTTCTGTGGCTTCAGTTGAATTTTCTATTTCTCATTTGATTTATTTGAATCTATGTAATAGAATTGAAGGTCTAACAATTTAGTTGACATATGTTTTTAAAGGCCTAGCTGTTTTTGGTTTTGGCGGTGAGTCTTATGTATTTGATATATGTTTTTAAAGGCCTAGCTGTTTTTGGTTTTGGCGGTGAGTCTTATGTATTTGATATATGTTTTTAAAGGCTTAGCTGTTTTGATTTTGGGGTGGATCTTATTCTGATTGGTCTTATTTCCTTCCATCTGTAGACTGTGGACTTGATCGAGGTTTCTTAATTTTCATTTTTCAGAGCTGGTTGTTAGACCCAAGGCTGAGAACATATCAAGGCAAGTGCCCATCACAGAGCCGTGCTCTGGTGTGGTGGTTTTATTGTGGGTATTTAAATGCTGCTCTAAATCGCTAGACCCATGTATTTTCATGTCTTGTTTGTCTCAGAATACATGATAATTGCCCTCTGGATTTGGTCGTTGTTAGCCTTTGGTTTTGTAATAGTGTACTGTTAAGTTTGCACATTTATAAATCTCTGCTTTTATTTTATTGTGATTAGAAAGCATTCTTCAGACTTAAGTTTGTTAAAACTTGTCTTATGATCTAACATGTGACCTGTTGTACAGATTTTCTCAGTATATTTGAGAATAGTGTACATTCTGTGGCCTTTGCATGAAATATTCTTTCGTCTATATAGAAGACGTTTGGTCTATAATGTAATCTCCTTCTATTTTCAGCAGGATGCTCTGTCTGTTGTTTTATCTCCCTTCACTCTGTTTCCTATATTTGGATGCTTATTGGTGGACGTATGCATTTGTACTTGCTGTAGCCTTTGAGTGACATGCCATGTGCATATTGCGTGTGCGTGAGCACACACATATCTCATGATAGGATTTCACGTCTTCTATTTTGTATAGTGTCAGGATGAGCACCTGTGCTCTGTGTGGAGCCCTTTGGTTGTAGCTGTGTGTACCTTTAAATCTAAAGTGAGTCTTACTGGTACTGTATGCTTGTATCTTATTTATTTGGAGCCCATTCAGCTTCTCCCTTTCACTTGAGAACATAATTCTTAAAATTAGTATAATTTCTTGTTTTCCAGCTCTCTAGCTCTCATCCTCCTCTTCCCTTGCTGGTTTTCTCTGCATTTATAATTTTCTTTTGTAATTATTGTGCTCTCACTGTTTTTGTTTTTGTTTTTGTGTATAGGTAGAAATACTTGTTGTTGCCCTGGGTATTACATAAAATGTAACAATCTCTTTAAGCTGAAAACTTGAATTGCGTGCAGAAATTTGAGTCATTTACTCTTTCTCCTACTTTATGTTCCTGATGTTACCCCTTACGTTTATTTATATTGTATGTTCATTAGAATGCTTGTATAATTTTTAAAAACACTTGTGGTTCAATTTCTGTAGAGAATTAAAAGTAATTCATTTGCTTTTTTTCTTTGTTCTTTTTTCCCTTCTTTTATAAAAATTAGACTTTTTTTCATATTATATATTATGATTTTCTATCCCTCA
This sequence comes from Rattus norvegicus, assembly GCF_021556685.1. NCBI lineage: Eukaryota > Metazoa > Chordata > Mammalia > Rodentia > Muridae > Rattus > Rattus norvegicus. Next base: position 32,308,492 of record NC_141547.1, read on the forward strand.
GCTTCTCTGAGATACACACACACACACACACCCCTTCCTTCCTATTAGAATCCATACCCTTTTTGCAAACAGGCATCTAAAGAATAATGATACATAAGATAAAACAAAAACAAAGCGGATAGAACAAAACAAACAAACAGAAGAAAAATAGCCAAAGAAAAAGCACAAGATACACATGAAGACACAGAGACACACGTGTTTATACACACAAGAATCCTCTAAAACCAACAAACTAGAAGCCATAATATATATGCACAAGACCTATAAGATTAAAAGAAAGTCTTATCAAAACTTTATGAGACAGAGAACCTTCAAAAATGCCACAAGTTTATTCTGTGTTGGCCATCTTCTGCTTGGCATGAGGCCTACCCTTAAGGAGTGGTTTGGAGAGGACTGATTTTCCATTATGACTAGTTAATAGACTGGACTTGGCTTCTGGGTCAAGGAAGGGGTAGGGGATGCGTCCACTTCTTTAAGCTCTAGGACTCATCTGAACAGACTTGTATTTGATTTTCTCCTAGGTCTCTGGCCTTGTTTGTAGTTTTAAAACTATTTTCTTTTTATGTAATTGGTTTATAGAATTTAAATTTTATTATACATTTTTGTTACAAAGTTCTAAATTTTGCTAAATTAGTTAAAATGTTTTTCTGATAAAATTGTATATAAGTGGGATAAAGTTAACATTTCTTCTTTTTAAAAGCAGGGTTCTGATTGTCCTAAGAAGAAGGCCTTAAGGTTCGTGGGTTTTGGAGAATCCGTTCTGCAGACACAGAAAGTGAAAAGGTAAAGGCAGCCATAGAGCTACATTGCTTTGATCTTATCCCAGGACAGCGTGTGAAAGGACCTGGAACGACCTGCCATCCTTATCTGCGGAAAGCATTATTTAAAACGTGTTGCTGCTGTGTTAACTCAGACCATTTGCTGTTCAGGAGTTACTGTCTGTGTTAGGTTAATTAACGGTTACATGGTGAATAATAGGAGAAGAGCTATCCATGTCTCAGGAAGATACTATCAAGAGAAGTAAAATGGATACTAGATATGGATGATGACTTTCATCAGTAGTGGAGAGAAGACTGTGTTGAGAAGTCGTTTCAGTTGCGTATGAAACGGCAGGTCTAAGCCATGTAGCTCTGAAAGAGAACAGACGCTGCATTGGCAGAGGGGACAGGAATGACTGGGAGGCTTGAAGAACAGGATATAAATGTGGCTGCTGGAGTGTGCATGTCCTAGGAGGTGCAGAGCATACGTGAAGATCGGCTTGCAAAAGAAAATGAGTAGAACAGATGGCTGAGGAAAGTCAGGGGCTCTCACTGAACGTATTATATTTTGCAGTGAAAACCTGTAGAGTATGGTAACTGGAGAGAAGGCTCACTGCGCAGAGTGCTTGCTATACAAACATGAGGCCCAACCCGAGTTCAGATCCCTGGCTCCCACATGAAAAAAGCTGTTGTGGCATTGTGTACCTGTAACCCCAGCACTAAGGCACGGAGACAGGTGGATCCCCAAAACTCCCTGGTTTACACACAGGCATGTATGTGCAGGTACATGTGCATACACATAATGTACATGCACTATATGCACATAGGCATCTACACAAGCTATAGATAAGTCAGAAAGGCACTGTGATACAAAGTGTGGTGGCACAGGTCTTTTTGGGAGGCAGAGATAGAGGATCCAAAATTTGAGGACAGCCTGGGCCATGTGATAACTTGTCACTAAAAAAGAAAGAAAGAAAAAAAGGCAGTATGTATTTAAGGCTCTGAAATTAGAAATCTTGATTAAGATAATAGATTAGGCATAAAGATTTGGCATAAAAAAGTACTTATAGGTTTGTATTCAGTTATCTAAGAAGTGTGTTCAGCCCTAGTACAGACTAAAGTTTATTATAGGAGAAGCAACAGTCATTAAATTGAATAGAAAACCTAGAAAGGCTCTGTCCTGGAAGTTTAGGAAGAAATCATTGTCTGTACAGCAGTGATCGCTTACAGCACCTCCGCCGGGATCCTGTAGACTCAGGGAAGCAAGCCCTGCATGTAGCAGTGCAGTACTTGTGTTATAACTGGCAGTTTCAGTGGTGGTGAGTGTGAGGACTCCTAGACAGACGGCAGACAGTAGCCAGCGGACCTGCTACCTCGTCTCTGTGAATGGTGCCTGACACAGCTACTGAAAGACAGACCTCTTGATTATTATTTTGGATTGTGGTTCAATAGACTATAGTTATTTGCTTTTGGGTTTCTGGGCTCATTGAGAGATGGAACATTATGGCAGCAGGAACATGAAGCAGAGGAGGGAGCAGGAAACAGGAAGATGCCAGGACAAGGTACAGCAACCAGTATCTTGCCATCATTGACCTACTTTTGCCTCACCTCTTACCTTTTACCGCCTTCCAATAACACCTTCTTATATGGGTCTGTTAAATGACTAGTCTGCTTATCATGTCAGAGCCTGTAGGATTCAGGTGCCTCTGGCTCTGCCCTGCCTATACTTCCAGAGGCTGGCATCAGTAGTCGCTTAGATAAATGTTCTCAAGCTCTTACAGAGTCACCTAAGACCATCCTCCATATCAGACATTTATATAATGATTGATAACAGTAACAAAATTACATTTATGGTGTAGCAACAAAATAATTTTATGGGTGGGGGTCACCATAACATGAGAAGCTATATTAAAACGTTACAGGGTTAGGAAGGTTAAAAACCATTGTCTTAGATGTTTCTTAATCCAGTAAAGTTGACCAAGATTAACCAGTCACAGCTAAATAAAAATAAATAAATAAATAAGTTTGCAAATACTAATTCACAAGGACAAGAGAATGGGAGAAAAAAATAATAGCAACAAAAATTTTGCACCTTGAAAAGCAAAAGAAATGTAGTGAGTTTCTTATGCTAGAAGTAGGAGGTCTGAGAAACTACTTGTGACCAGAGAGCCTCTGAAGTTGTCGTGAATTGACAGCACTCTTTGATTTCTGGAAATCAAAATGATAGTGGTACTAAAACAGAGTAATTTGCTGCAGACATACTTAAAGATACCTTTAACTTTCTTTTTTTAATTTACATTTCAGATGTTATCCCCCCACCCAACCACCCACTCCTTCCCACCTCCCAGCCCTGATATTCCTTTATACTGGGGATTCTAGCCTTGGCAGGACCAAGGGCTATTCACTCTGGCACCCCAACAAGGCCATTCGCTGCTACATACGCAGCTGGAGCCATGGGTCTGTCCATGTGTACTCTTTAGGTAGTGGTTTAGTCCCTGGGAGCTCTGGTTGGTTGGCATTGTTGTTCTTATGGGGTTACAAGTACCTTCAGCTCCTTCAGTCCTTTCTTTAAGTCCTCCAGTGGGGACCCCGTTCTCCGTTCAGTGATTGTCTGTGAGCATTCACCTCTGAATTTGTCATGCTTTGGCAGAGCCTCTCAGGAGACAGCTATATCAGGCTCCTGTCAGCATGTACTGCTTGGCATCAGCAATATTGTCTGGGTTTGGTGGCTGTATGTATATGGACTGGATCCCCAGGTGGGGCAGGCTCTGGATGGCCTTTCCTTCAGTCTCTGCTCCAAACTTTGTCTCCATATTTTCTCCTATGAATATTTTTGTTCCCCCTTCTAAGAGAAGGACTGAAGCATTCACACTTTGGTCATCCTTGTTCTTGAGCTTCATGTGGTCTGTGGACTGTATCTTGGGTAATCTGAGCTTTTGGGCCAATATCTGCTTATCAGTGAGTGCATACCATGTGTGTTTTTTTGTGATTGGATTACCTCACTTAGGATAATATATTCTAGGTCCATTCATTTGTCTATGAATTTCATGAAGTCATTGTTTTTGATATCTGAGTAGTACTCCATTGTGTAGATGTACCACATTTTCTGTATCCATTCCTCTGTTGAGGGACATCTAGGTTCTTTCCAGCTTCTGGCTATTATAAATAAGGCTTCTATGAACATAGTGGAACACGTGTCCTTTTTATATGTTGGAGCATATTTTGGGTATATGCCCAGGAGAGGTATAACTGAGTCCTTAAGTAGTTCTGTGACTAATTTTCTGAGGAACCTCCAGACTGATTTCCAGAATGGTTGTACCAGTCTGCAATCCCACCAACAATGGAGGAGTGTTCCTCTTTCTCCACATCCTCGCCAACATCTGTTGTTGCCTGTGTTTTTTATTTAGCCATTTTGACTGGTGTGAAGTGGAATCTCAGGGTTGTTTGGATTTGCATTTTCCTGATGACTAAGGATGTTGAACATTTCTTTAGGTGCTTCTCAGCCATTCGATATTCTTCAGTTGAGAATTCTTTGTTTAGCTCTGTGCCCCATTTTTTAATAGGATTACTTGCCTCTCTGGAGTCTAACTTCTTGAGTTCTTTGTATATATTGGATATTAGCCCTCTATCAGATGTAGGAATGATAAAGATCTTTTCCCAATCTGTTGGTTGCTGTTTTGTCCTAATGACAGTGTCCTTGGCCTTACAGAAGCTTTGCAATTTTATGAGGTTCCATTTGTCGATTCTTGATCTTAGAGCCATTGGTGTTTTGTTCAGGAAATTCTCCCCAGGCTCTTCCCCACTTTTTCTTCTATTAGTTTGAGTGTATCTGATTTTATGTGGAGGTCTTTGATCCACTTGGACTTGACCTTTGTACAGGGTAATAAGAATGGATCAATTTGCATTCTTCTACATGCTGACCTCCAGTTGAACCAGCACTATTTGCTGAAAATGCTATCTTTTTTCCACTGGATGGTTTTAGCTCCTTTGTCAAAGGTCAGGTGATCATAGGTGTGTGGGTTCACTTCTGGGTCTTCAATTCTGTTCCACTGGTCTATCTGTCTGTCTCTGTACCAATACCATGCAGTTTTTATCACTATTGCTCTGTAATACTTCTTGAGTTCAGGGATAGTGATTCCCCCTGAAGTCCTTTTATTGTTGAGGATAGTTTTAGCTATCCTGGGTTTTTTGTTATTCCAGATGAATTTGCAAATTGCTCTTTCTAACTGTGAAGAAATGAGTTAGAATTTTAATGGGGATTGCATTGAATCTGTAGATTGCTTTTGGAAAGATGACCATTTTTACAATATTAATCCTGCGAACCCATGAGCATGGGAGATCTTTCCATTTTCTGAGATCTTCTTCAATTTCTTTTTTCAGAGACTTAAAGTTCTTGTAATACAGATATTTCAGATATTTCACTTGCTTGTTTAGAGTCACACAGAGGTATTTTATATTATTTGTGACTATTGTGAAGGGTGTCAGTTCCCTAATTTATCTCAGCCTCTTTATCCTTTGAGGAGAGGAAGGCTACTGATTTGTTTGAGTTAATTTTATATCCAGCCACTTTGCTGAAGTTGTTTATCAGCTTTAGTAGTTCTCTGGTGGAACTTTTGGGGTCACTTAAGTATATTATCATATCATCTACAAATAGTGATATTTTGACTTCTTCCTTTCCAATCTGTATCCCTTTGGACTTCCTTTTGTTGTCTGATTGCTCTGGCTAGAACTTCGAGAACTATATTGAATAAGTAGGGAGAGAGTGGGCAGCCTTGTCTAGTCCTTGATTTTAGTGGGATTGCTTCAAGTTTCTCTCCATTTAGTTTGATGTTGACTACTGGTTTGCTGTATATGGCTTTTACTATGTTTAGGTATGGGTCTTGAATTTCTTATCTTTCCAGGACTTTCATCATGAAGGTTGTTGAATTTGTCAAATGCTTTCTCATCATCTAACGAAATGATCATATGGTTTTTTTTCTTTGAGTTTGTTTATGTAGTGGATTACATTGATGGATTTCTGTATATTGAACCATCCCTGCATCCCTGGGATGAAACCTACTTGATCATGATGGATGATTGTTTTGATGAGTTCTTGGATTCGGTTTGTGAGAATTTTGTTGAGTATTTTTCCATCTATAAGGGAAATTGGTCTTACGTTTTCTTTCTTTGTTGGGTCTTTGTGTGGTTTAGGTATAAGCGTAATTGTGGTTTCATAGAAGGAATTGGGTAGTGTTCCTTCTGTTTCTATTTTGTGTAATAGTTTGGACAGTATTGGTATTAGGTCTTCTGTAAAGGTCTAATAGAATTCTGCACTGAACCCATCTGGTCTTGGGCTTTTTTTGGTTGGGAGACTTGTAATGACTGCTTCTATTTCTTTAGGAGTCATGGGACTGTTTAGTGGTTTGTCTGATCCTGATTTAACTTTGGTACCTCCAAGGCTAGTACCTCTTCATCCTCCCAAAATAGTGGTACTCACTGGGACCAAGTATTCAAACATGTCAAACTGCCGCAGCTACTAAGTCCAGAGAAAATGCTCAGAAGGGGAGAGCAAATGTAGTATGCTAGAAGTCTGAGACTTAGCTTTGAATTGCAATTACAGGTGAAAAATGCAAACTTTAGAATTACAATATTGGAAAGTTGGGAGGAGGTATATGCTTATAATGTAAGAAAGGAAAAGAAGAAAACCAAATCCTCAGGGTTGGAAAGATTACTCTGTAGTTGTTTTAGGTATCTACTACTGCGATTAAAAACATGGCTAGAAGCAACTTGAAGAGGAAAGAATTTCTTTCAGCATAGAACTCTTGAGTTACTCTCTAACACAGATGGAAATCAAGGTGGGAACTGGAGGCAGGAACTGAAGCAGAGGCTATAGAGGAATGCTGTTTACTACCGGCTTGCTCGCCATGGCTTGCTCAGAGTGCTTTCTTCACATCCTAGGACCAACTGCCCAACGGTGGCATCAACTGGACCATCCCACATTAACCACTAATTAAGAAAATACACATGTAAGTGTACATACAGGCCAGTCTAATAGTGGCATTTTCTCCGTTATGGTTTCCTCTTCTTAGATAATTGTATTTCCTGTCTAATTGACCAAAAATGAATAAATAAACAACCAGCCATGGAAGCAAGTGATATTATTGGCTACTCTTCCATAGAATCCAGCTTCAATACCCACCATTGACTGGGCTTACAGTAACCTGTAATTTCAGTCCCAAGGGATTTTGTGCTCTTTTTTTGGCCTCTGAGGCACTTTGTTCATGTGGTGCACATACATACGAGCAGGCAAAAGACGCAAACACCAAAAAGAAACGAATCAACTGAAATTTAAACCCCCTGCTCCCCAAAATCAATGAAATCCTCTTAGTAGAATTACCAAGATGCCTAAAAAATCTATAAACTTTGGAGATCCTAAAAGGTTAATTTAAGTACATTGGGGCAATCAGTAAATTATATCTATGTAGGCACTGTATTTGTAAACAAAAGAGTCAGAAGTAGCAGAGGTGTGCACAGTGGCAGTTTACTACTGACAGAGGGTGGGTAGTGGAGGGCTTCTGATTTCATGGTCAGTTTCCCAAGACCACCCTACAGTCAGCCTCACGTGTGGTTCCATGTGGGAGGCTGAATTGTAAAGTGAAAGACCCGCAGTGAGGACCCTGTCGTTCTCCTCGGGAGAGGGAAAACACACAGTAGCTAAAGAAGGTTGGCAGGTTAAGAGAAGGGGGGTTTTTGTTTTATTTTATTGGTCTTTTTCAGCTAAGAATAGTGATTGATGAATGGTGTTAATATATTGATCAGTGGCAGGAGTTGGAAAGAAGGCCTGAGGTGGGTGACAGGGAATGGGATTCAGAAAGACAGAATGCTGCCGTTAGTAATGCTGCACAGGTCATTTAAAACAGAGTCCTCCTTACGAGAAGGACCGCAGCACTCCGAGACCCTCCAGAGTTCCCTAGACCGCTGGGTATGAAGTCAGGAAGAGCTGCTGTGCATCTGCCGTCTAACCTCTTATACGATTCCTTGGTTTAGTGCTGTCTGCCCTTCTCTGGTAAGCTCACAACTAAAGCCAGTTTTAAAGTAGTGTTTACACAACAGTACTTGTGTCTCAGTACCCTGTCATCATGAAACAGTAATGCGATACAGGCTCACCTGCTAAATCTGTGACTTGGAGTTCAAGGGGCTTTTGCAAAGGAACATGTAATTCCTGGCTTTAACTTGATCCTTTAGCATTTTGGTGATCTGGTAAATTGCACTTAAGTAATTGCAGTTGATCCCTTTAAAGACACACTGCCTAGCATCCTGATCTGTTGATGTCAGTCCTTCATGAAAATAAATAAACCTTATTCCATATGAGTAGGCTGTATACTTGGAGTTTCTCTTGAGCTTGTGTAGGACGTGGTGTACTATCTAGAACAGAGCCCTCCTGATGAGCAGGTGAACATAGCTGGCCATTTTGGATTGAAAGCCTGGGCTATTAGGTGTCTTCTGTGTATCTTTATTATCACAGCGCTCTGTTGGACACTCTTCAAAAGGCTTGCTGTGGAGACGATTAATCCTACTCATTTCCTTTATTTTTCTCTTAAATAAAATGTATCAGTTGGCTGGAAAAGTAGAAAGATGTTGAGCAAGTGTGGGCATGAGTTGAGCATATTGGCTGTGAGTACAGTTAAAAGCCGAGCAACAATGTTCTGAAAGTTACTGTTGACAGTAGAAGAGAATAGCCTAAGAGTGAGTCAGTCTTCTAGGCCATTTTATTCATACCTTGTCAGAAGTGTCCTTCTTAGATAGGACCCACTCACCCCGTGCCACCCCTTGTTTGTCCTATTTTCTCCTTTGAGACAATTAGACATTCTGATGACACATAAATGACACAGATCCGGCCCCTTAGTTTTGGAATTATTTGTCTATATCCTTCACTGTCCTTTGCATCTTAGTATAGAGCCAGCATCTGCCATTACCATTGCTCACCTTCTGATCCAGACACTCAGAGTCACAGTGGTCTGTCATAGCACTGACCTGTCATTGTCTTGTAAGCACTCTTAGTCCTGAGTTCTGTTTTGTTAGCCTAAGCACATAGGCAGTGTTACATCACTTTTCAAGGGCTAGTTTCTCCTCCTCTTATGAAGGGACACATGAAACTAGTGATAGTCTTTTAGAATCTCCTGTGAAAATTCCTTTAAACTTCTCTGGTTTAATAGAGTTAATAGAGTTATGTATATACACAATATTGAATTATAATATTTTCTAAATTCTAAATAAAGGAAACGATAATATAAAACTCCTACCTCAAAACTTAGGATGTTTATAAATAAGGTCATCTGCAATTCAATATTTAACTCATGGCTTGATGAAACTGCTTTGTAAGGAATTTTAGTCTTGTGACTCAGTTCGAAAGCAGCACATTTTAATTACTTAAATGTAGAAGCAGTATAAGACATTTTATACTCTTTGCACTCCTTGGTTTGCCCTCTCCTATAACATGCCTTGGTTTTCTCAAATGCAGTTTGTCCTATCTCATGGCTTATGCAGTTTCAAACCGTCACTCTGCTTCTTAGAATCCTCTCAGCCATTGCTTCTCAGACTTGCGTAGTCATAGAAATCAGTGAGGGTCTTGTGGAAATGTGGGTTCAGACTCGACCAGAAGTTCTTCTCTGACCAAGAGGATGCTTCCTGCCTCTGCACCATGCTTTCAGGAACAGGGATCCTGACCCTGACAAGACTCTTTACCTCAGGCTTCCCTTGTATTGTTCACAGACAAGCTTGGTTGCTTCTTATCTGGGCGATACCACTGGGCAATATAACTTCATTGTGTATTTTGTTTTCATTGTTTACATATCCGTTTCCTTGGTCAGCACAGATTTCTGCCTATAGAGCTGAGCCTCTCATCCATGTAGATACAAGGCCTATGTCCTGGTTAGCAGAGAGTAGAATCTCAGTAAGTATTTGTTAAACCATACTATTGCAGTCAGTTCATAGTCCTACAGTCAAAGCATGTACTGAAGATTAAAAATTACATTATACTGCTTTATAGAAATATATGAATTTGAATTTTTCCATATTTCTTTTAGAAGAAAAAAGCCTAAAATACTCCCCAAAGATAATTGCTTGAAAATAATATACCAGCTTCATTTGAAGTCTGCATAGAAACAATAGTGTTCTCAAGATAACTTTGTAGAGGTGTTGTAGAAAATTAATAACCATTTCTATTTTCCTTTCTCTCAAGGAGAAGTACAAATGTCTACCACAAGACGAAAACATAATGTGTTATGTTGTTTACCGTAAGCTGTAGTAAAATGAGCTCAATTGTTGACAGGTATGTTTTTAAAATTCACTATTAGAATAATGATTAATGTAATTCCAAGTGGGTGGTTTAATACAGTGAAATAATTTCATACTGGTTTTATGTAGATTTTCAGTAAAAAAATTAAGAAAAATTTGAAATAAGATATTTAGACTAAATCAATTCTTATTTGGCCTGATACATACACATAGCTGAATGTAACTGCCTTTAAAATTGATGCATGAACAACGTAAATATATAATTAACTGTGATCATACTGTGTTAGAAAGTAAGCTAACAGTCCTGAGCTTATATTTATTTGATACCTGAGGCACAGGGCTTGCCTGTCGCTCTGGTGCCTTCCCGATCCGCTGCACGGCCTTTCATTGTGTTTTTCTCTTATAGAGATGACAGTAGTATTTTTGATGGATTGGTGGAAGAAGATGACAAGGACAAAGCAAAAAGGTAGTTAGCTATGAAATAGAAAATAGTAAATAAATGTAATGCTTATATATATTTATGAAAACATAGTACCCACATGTATTAGAACATTAATAAAGTAGAAATCTTAGATTGCCAGTATGCAGGTTATAAATTATCCCCTGACCATTTGAAAAGTAAGTTTAAATAAGTTCTGTCATGTCCAAATTGAACACAGTATTAAACTATTTGTATAAGTAAATAGGTTGTTTAAAAACCACATATTCAATTTCTTTTTTTTTTCATAGAGTATCTAGAAACAAATCAGAAAAGAAACGTAGAGATCAGTTCAATGTACTCATTAAGGAACTGGGGTCTATGCTTCCTGGTAATGCTAGAAAGATGGACAAGTCTACTGTTCTACAGAAGAGCATTGATTTTTTACGCAAACATAAAGGTAAAGTACTGATTTTGTAAAATGAGTATAGTTTTTACAGGATTCCCCCCCCCACAAAACATAATGAGTTATATAATGTTTAATAAAAAAGATTTCTAGTGTGTTTCTTCTTTCATTCAACAACCATTTGGTGAGTTCTACTTCTAGGTCCTTAGAAAGTTAAGATGATCTTCTTGGCTCTCAGCTTACGCCTGGGGAGATAGATGTGCTAGCGTTTAACTAAAATGCAAATGAGTAGTGTTCGTAAACTGTAAGCTAGGGAGCACATCTTGTCGTGATTTTTCTTCATAAAGGAAAGAATATTTTAGGTGTACACAGATGTAATTTTTTAAACCTAGTCTTCTTTTTAGATTAAGTAAGTAAAACAATGTTTTGCACAAAGAGGTACTGTGCAAAAGCAGAAAAGCAAGGAGCTGTGATTGTAGCCGAGCATGTTTGTGCTCGAAGGCTGTAGGTGTATTTGAGAGTAGGGTCATGTCAGGTTGCTCTAGACCATTTTAAAGGATCATTTCAGTGTCTGTCTGGGAAATAAACACTACACCTCAAAACATTTGCTAATCAAAGAAAATTACCACTCGTGAGAAGAAGTTGTTAATGTCTTGGGGTTTAGGTAGCAGAGATAGTAAACTGAAACTGGCGGGATGTATGCTTTCCAGCTGCGGTAAAAAGCCTGTTCTTAGGAGTGCAGATGCTCACTGCTGCCTCTGTTGTTTCCTTGCCACCCCTTGTAATCCACTGGAACTGGCTTGGGCACCAATATGCTGTGAAGTTTTGTCACTAATTTCATTACTGACATTACCCACCCATCCCCAGGACAGCAAGCGTTCTCTTCTTTACTCTCTGAGGAGTTGGAATTGGCACTCTTGATCTGCCTGCTACTGACTTTCTTCTCCTATGGCTTCCAAATTCTCTGCTGCTTCCCCTTCCTGTCCAGCATTCTCTCCTCTTTCCTTCTTGCTCTCTAAATGGGGTGTTTCTCAAGGCTTATCCTCGTTTTTTTAATTAACTCAACCCTCTTTCCTGTCGGTGCCTCATTGTATAATTAGAGCTGCTAAGCATCTGTGTTCAGCTACTAGTGAATCTTATTTTCAGATGCAAACGTTTCATCTCTGTGTTCCTAGTTAACTTATTAGACACCATTTTCCATGCCTCCAAACTCATTTCCTCTAAAATGTATTCATTTGGTCATGTCATTTCCTCCTAAACTGGCTTTTTCTATTGTGCCATTTGATTCACTTCCCAGGGCTCAAACATGGAAATACTTTGAGAATGTTTTCACTCACACTAGCATCACATCACACATGCCACATTCCTCACTGCTGGTTCTTTAATAACATTGATCCTCCTGCTGCCTTGAACTCCCTTTGTTTACATGGCACACCAGATGAAATTAGTTCCTTAACCATTGTAGGAGCTCAGTAAATGATTGTTGAATGAAATAAAGTAAAATGCATACATTTCTTCCATCTGACAATATAATATTAATTTTGACATTAATTAGGTATGTTCCAAAAATTTGATGTATAATTCTCACAAAATGAAATTTGTGCTAAATTCAAGTATTTGTTTATCTAAAATACCCCTGTACTAACTAAAGCTTAATGACTTGTGTCTGTAATTGTATGTATAGTTGACAGCAATTTGAAGAGCATGACTACATTAGTCACAGAATTAGTAACTATATTGTTTTAGTTACTTGTCCTATGTAGTTCAGTGTAGTCACGTGTAATAAGCCAAATTTGGTATGTAAATGTGATACATTTAATTATTTGCTAATGAAATATTAAAATAATATAATCCATACTTTTCACTACAAAGAGGGTAGCATACAAGCTGTCACATGGATCTCTAGTTTGGTTGTTACAGTCTACATTTAAAAAGAAAAGCAACAACAATATGAAAGTGCTGTGTACTCATTTATGATCATAGCACTTGGAAGCTGAGGCAGGAGGATCACAAGTTTGAAGCCAGTCTGAGATACATAGTAAGACCCTGTTTTTAAAAGAAAAGAAAATGTATTTGCTAAGCAAATAGTTCAGATTTCATTATTTATGATAATATTCTTTTTTTTTTTTTTTTTTTTTTTGAGCTGGGGACCGAACCCAGGGCTTTGCGCTTCCTAGGTAAGCGCTCTACCACTGAGCTAAATCCCCAGCCCCGATAATATTCTTATAATTAAATCTATTTGCTGTAGGAAAATGAAGTAGCAAAATGCAGTAGCAATATGGCAAAATGCATGTGCCAGGAACCCGGAGGCTTTGGGAGGCTCTGTATGCTTTCAACCATTTAAAAGGAGACACTGACCAAAGTCACTCTGCAAGTGATTATTACCGGGACGTTTCTGCCCCAGGTTTTAGTTTAGTGTTCTGGATTAGCTAATATAAAGCACTGAGATTAGGAGGAATCTTTTTGCCTGGCAAAAATAGGTCCTTTTTTGTTGAGAACAGACCTGCTTACCCCACTGTCAACTTTCCTTTGTGCTGACTCCTTGTCTCTGCTCTAGATGTTGCTAGTTGAATAGCAAGAAAAATACATGGCAAAAAGTTTCTTCAAAGTGTTTGAGTCTTGTTGTAATATGCTTGTTTTTATTCGCTAATTCTGTCAAGCTGGAAGCAAATTTAGGCCTATCAGCCACAGAGCATATCAAAGCCGTTCCTATCTTTTCTCTCCAATAAAAACCCAGAAGAAATTATTACTAAAGTATCCAGATCAAGTCCTAGAAGGTAACATTTCACATTTTCAGAACCTGGCCTCCTGCTTAGTGAACCAATAACCCCGCCTATTTCTTCTCATTGGGTAGGAAGAACAGGCAGGTTGTAGCGTTTTGTGCTCTCCCACATTGGAACATGCCACTAATGTGTCAATCTGTTTACAGAGATCACTGCACAGTCAGATGCTAGTGAAATTCGACAGGACTGGAAACCTACATTCCTTAGTAATGAAGAGTTTACACAATTAATGTTAGAGGTATGTCCAGATCTAATTTTTGAAAGTTTTTTCAATTTTAACAGTAATTAATTTTAGTATAGTTTTAGCAGTATTACTAATATTGAAAGTCTTAATTCAATGTAATGTAATAAACTCTGTTTGTGTATATTTAACAACTGATCAGTGTATTGAACAAGTATTGTAAGCAGATAATGCCATGTCCTAGAGTAATACCAAATTTTTATTTTCATTATTTGAAAGTTTCATATAATTTGGAAACATATAGTTACTGAGCCCTCAATCTGAGACCATGTACTACATTCTAACAAAGCATAGCATATGTTCTCACATCTGACATTGTTATCAGTTGTTATCTACTCCAGCTGAGCTGCTCTGTCAACTTAAAAACATGGGTTGTAGTGCTGTGAGCTAGTCCTAGAAGCAGACAGCCCAGTGAAGAGGCCCCAGTGGGCTGGTGTGTAGTGAGAGCTCGAGTCTAGTTCATAGGTGATCTTCTTCAGTGTCATGGCATGGTAGACACGCGATAGGAGCTCTCGAGGACACTTTTGTGAGGCACAGTTTCACTTTGGTGGCTTCATCACCTAATCACCTTCTGACCACCTCTCCCAATACAGCAAAACGGGAAGTTAGGCTTCAGCATAAATTCTGCAGGACAGTGTTTGTCTCTGGCAGCATCCTACTGGACACCTGCCCAAAGTGAACGCAAATGCTACTGAATGGTGTAGCTTTCAAATGGAAACGTGTTGAAAGGTAACCGTTCTCTAAGTAGAAACTTTTAAAAGGAAATGAGTGATACTCTGTGACAGAATTGCTTATCAGAATAATTGTCGAGAATAGTTTTGGCTTGTATATAGGGAGTAACATCTCCCAGTCAAGTATACAATAGACAAAAGTTTTGGAATATTCATACCTAATAGCCTTACTTTTCTACTTTTGTATCTTTTCCTGGATAGAATAGGTTAGTTGTCATTAGATCTTAGTGTCAAATGTCATGAAAACGTACAATAGCAAGCAGGTGGTTTATGTTGTAGGTAACAGTGATAAGAAGAGTCATAAAAGCACTGACTCCAGTCCTCAAGAGGGTAAGGGGGATGACTGGGATGCATTAGGGGTGTTGGAGCTAGCCTGGGTAGCTTATGGAGAAATCAGTAGATGAAATGTATCTGCATCATGAATGTGAATATGGTATTTATATCCCAGTGGCTTTTTTATATTAACTAGGGTCTGAGGCAAAGTAAAACAGTTTCAGTGAGTACTCTGGGGTGTAACAGTTAGTGAAGTCTAGCTGTAGATGCACTAGAAATTATTGGTTAAAATTTGTAAAAGTATGACATAAGCGTTTAGACCTCTACTTTAAAATTGAAGGATAACTACTTTTCTCCTGTTATTCTCATAACTGGTTGCTTTAAGAAGGTGCTCCAGAAAAGGAAGTCTAGGAGCAGGGCTGTCAGGAAACTTGCCTATTTCACATAGGTGGAAGGCGCTTCTCCTACTCTCCTGGGATACACTGCAAGGGTGCCATGCCCTCAGCCACTGTTACGGCCTCTGAGATGAGCTCTCTAAGTTAGGTACAGTTGACAATTCAACCAACAGTCTTAATTTGATTGGGCTTTTTTCCCTCTTAAAAGAAGTTTGTTGACACTGTACACAAGTATCTCTTTAAATATGTGTTTGTAAAAGGATATGCATAGCCAGCCTCTACAGCAAAGAAAGAAATTCATTCATCTCTATTTTATAATCCTAGTGCAGTAGTTCATTCAATAAAATTTATGTGTTTATTATAAACCACTTACCTTTCTTTATTGGCATGAAAAGTTTATTACAGATTAAAGAATACATATTTTATTCATCTTAATGCACCTGATTTACTAATAGGCTAAATAGAAAACTGTTAACTTCAGTTTTTTCTTCATAATAGGAAGCTTTTATATTAATTGCCAAGTTCTGTGTACTACATACATACACAGATAAATTTCAAAGAAAAATAAACAAAAAATGTTGGTGATGTTAAAACATAAAAACAGAGAAAATATATTTAAAAACTTGAGTATGTAAGGTAATTCTTTCATGATTGTCCTCAGATTTTAGTTTCACATAACTGAACAATGCTGTATTTACATTTACTATGTATAGGATATTTTTAGTTTTTTATTACATTTGTTTGTGTGTGTATGTGTGTGAGTTTATTCGTGCCCCAGCACACGGGTGGAGGGCGGAGAACCAAGTGTGGGAGTTGGCTCGCTCTCTGTTCCCTGTGACTCTGAAGACTGAACTCAGGTTGGGCAGCAAGCACTTTTGCCCATTGAGCCCTCCTGGTGGTAGCCCAAGTATTCGAAAGGTTTTGTATGTATTGAATAGATGTATTTTTTTTAACACTAATAGGCCAAGATGAAGAATTTGTATATAGTTATATATCTTATATCCTTAATCCAGATGTGTACACTCATGTGATTTTACATTCTTCAAGTCTTCATTTTCTGATTGAGTATTAAAATTTTAATCATAATAGAACTGGAGTTGTTCATGAAATAGTCTGGTTTTGTTTAGGTAAAGTCAAAGATACTGACTGGAAGACTATGATGAAAGTGTATTACTCTTAGCTAATCATGCTGACCATAGATGGGTAGGCAGACCCTTCCCATTTTCAGCTGAATTTCAGACATAGGCTTTATCTTAATGTTAGCATTGCTGCTACAGGAGCTTAGGCCATCTACTTAACGTGTTAGTGTTGTTGGTACAGCGGCTTAGGCCATCTACTTAACATGTTAGTGTTGTTGGTACAGGGGCTTAGACCATGCAGCTCAACGTGCTCATTACTCACTATGCCCAGAGGAATCGAAGCTTGTTTACCCCCCCCCCCCAAAAAAAACAAAACCTAACTAATGTCCTAACAAGAGCCTAGCTCTCAGCACTTACTTGTGTTGCCTCTCTCCATTCTAATGCATCTGTCTTCTCTCCCTCTCTCTCCCTCCCCCCCCCCTCCTCTATTGCCCGAGGATAATTTACTGGAAGAGTGGGAGTAGGCATGGCAGGACAATCATCATTTTGTTGAAGGCCTCTCTGGTTATACATTTCTGGTCCCTGGGCAGCTCCATAGTTTTTCCTCCAGTCTACAAGACAAGGGCTCACACTCTGTATCAGCCTCTTTGCTAATGATCCACAGGGCACTCATGTCCCCTCCTTGTAGTTAGCACTCTAATTATCTACAGAGTAAATAATCACTGTTATCAGGAAGATATATCTAGGTGGAAGGCAGGAAGTTTAAAGTACTGAACAGCTTCCCTTTACTGATGCAGTAAAAGGACAGAGATAGCAGGATAGCATGCAGCTGTCCGTCATGTCATGGGACATTCTGCCACATTTCTCTAGTTATCCTTCTCAAGGGAAATCTCTTCCTTACCTCAAAAGATTTCCTGATTTGGCAAGCTGTTGAAACTTTAATCTGCAAGGGAAAAGAGCAGACTTTACCTATAGAAGTGGGCTAAGTTACTAGAGTTTTCTTTTCAGTTCATTGTCTTAGAGAGAGAGATAGATGACCTGTGGATCCTAGCAGTGTCTTAACAGCAAGTCCCATCATCACAGTGACAGATCATTTGCTTCCAAAGTTGACGGTCTTTCGCATGAGAAAGCAGTTTCTTTCTTTGCATCAATTTGACTCTTGACAACAGTTACTGATTAAACTGTAATAGGGTAACACTGGAGGACTTGGCTTCAGTTATAGATTTCAAACCCCTGATTATCTAAAAATAGATTTGTTTCAGTTGTTCTGCAAAGTAAACAATTATTCAAAATAAGTTTTCTCTGGGACCCATCTTTCTCCTAGTAGTGTAGGGAAGAGGTAAAGAAGACTACCTTTATTCTACACTCAGCAGTTACACACTGGGCATATAGCTTTGTGACGGAGCACTTACTCAGGACTCTTGAGTCCCTGCATTCATTTGCTGTCACTACAGACAGCTGTAATAGTAGTAAATTGGAGCTGGACACAGTGGGTCACCAGAGTTCAAGGCCCGTCCGGTGTATGGAAGCTGTTTCAAGACACCCTGGTACACATGCACGCGCGCACATACCCACCCCACAACAACAAAAATAAAATGCAGCTTGGAGTGGTTGCCTTGACTCCCATTCCCATCCTTTCTGTATCCTGCCTTCACAAGGATGACAGAGACATGCGCAGTTCTTACCAAAGGCAGTGAGCCTCTAGGAGTTCTGCATAGCTAAGTACATTACTTTTCACTTCTGTTCTGGATCTTTCTCTCCTTTAACCTACAAGGGTAAACATCTCTGGTTTTATGGTTTTCAATATGATCTTTAGTACACGAGTCCTTTAATTGTTCTTCCTCCCTTAGTTCACTGTCAGGCTTATAAACGAGTTGTAATAGCCTCTTCTTATCCATTTGTTTTAAGTTCACTGCAAGTGACTTGCCTTCCTGTTGACATTACTCTTTGAAAAAAATCACAGGATTTGCTCATTTTCTTGTCCTTTGTGCTGTCTGGTCTCTGTCCTGTCTCTCTTCCTTGTCCAGCTCTGCTCCACACCGCTTGCTTTTATGTATGGAATAAAGATACCTTTACCAAGAAATTAGGCTTTATAAGATTCGGCCTCAGCTTAGTGTTGGGGGCCTCAATCTCTGTCTCTTCGCTCTGTTCCTTTCATTCTGTTCCTATCCCTCAGGCTTACAGTTCTTTCTCGGTGTGTACTCTATGAGATGTGAGCATCTCAGATGCTCGCTGTGCTGTGCCGTACTGCAGAGCATGTCATACAGTATACATATGCAGCTGTAAAGGCAGAACGTGAACCTTAGAAACTAGAGCTTCCAGTCGATAGCCAGAGTGATATTTTTCCCTCAGACACATCTAAAGAATCACAAAAAATAATATACTGAAAGCAAAATGTCTGCCATTTGACCAGTGAGTCCTTTGTCATTTCTGTTGTGTCTATCTAGGAAAGTGCTTTTTTCTTGTCCCTTAACTGACCATTATGTTTAATTTCAGGCTCTTGATGGTTTTTTTTTAGCGATCATGACAGATGGAAGTATAATATATGTATCTGAGACGGTAACTTCGTTACTTGAACATTTACCAGTGAGTATGAAACCGCGCCATCGCTATTATCTAATGTCTGTATCACATGTTAGAATTCACTAGGAGTACACCTGGGGGTGAGACTTGAGCAGCGGTTGGAGGGCTGGGACACAGATCCCACGTGTGCTGGTATATTAGTGTTGCTGCTCTCAAACCAGTTCTAAGTGCTTCCTCCATAGCACCTGCTGATCTGACCTCTGCTGCTCGTCCCTCTGGACTGCATTGTCAGTTTTGCAGTTTTTCCTTTTAGCCTGATAAAAATATTGAATCAATCAAAAAGAAGGAACCAAGCCAAATTTCTACTGAGATACTTCTTGTTTTAGGAGAACTCATAAGTAATTTTCTCAGGAGTGACTTACAGAGACTAAAAAGTAATCGATGCAGGACTCATGTGCACCCTGAGCTGAACTGGCAATGTACTAACGGTCATTCCAGTTTAAAACATCAAAAGGTGCCCTGGGGTGGAGATCTGTAGCTCAGCGATAACTTAGCATGTGTTAGAACCCCACTAGGAGCAGTAGGGGACTAAAGGAAGGACAGACACACAAATATGTACAGTGAATATGGGATCATTAGGGTTCTGCGCCTGCTCCCTTCATAACTTGGAACCCTGGGTACAGAACTAGGCAGCAGGAGGCTGGTCCTGGCTGATCCCTTTAGCAGAGTGGTCAGTCTCAGGCTGTAACTATCCAGGAAGAGGAAGCTGAAGTTACTAATCCTAGCCCGTGAGTGTAACAGATGTGCCACTTCCCTGTGGCAGGTGCTATGTCAGAGCAGACATGTCCTGGGCTTCACTCATTGAGGGCTTTCTCTGCTTCCTCAGAAAGTAAGGAATTAGAAGGACACTAAAATTTTGATTGACATAGTAAATACCTCAATTGTGTGTTTGCTTTTTTACTCAACCCATAATTGTTGAGCATTCATTCTGTATTGAACTCTAGGTTAAATGCTATCTACAATTAAAGGTTTTTGAAATGTATTCAAAACTTTTATATAAGATGTATTTATCTAAGATGGGCTTCTGATATAAAAATTCTAATATTTTAAAATTACTCCTGAAATGTTCTTTGTTTGAAAATTTACAACAGTACAAAGTAAGCCAATCAGTAAATATTTCTTTTTAAGAATATTTTTAAAAAGCACATAAAAAACAGCATTCCCTTCCCTCTGATTTCTCTGCTACTCATTACCATATTATATAGAGAATGGACTCTACATTTAAAAATGCAATACAGTACAAGAAAAACTTTTTACTAAAGGTCAGGCAATAAACATTGTACTCTTTTTTTATTATTATTCTGTGTGGGATAGTTTAGTTACATTTTGAAATGGTCATCCTGACATGTATCCCATGTTAGTAGTAATCCCTCAGTCTACTTCACTTTCCCATTCCCTCCTGCTTTTCATAAAGTTTTTATCCTTTAGAACCAAGTTTAGATTTACAGAGAAGGGCACCAGGTATCTCTTACGTGAAAATAATCGTAGGAGTGAAGGATCCAGGGAGTCGGTGTTTTCTTCTCTTCCATTTGAGTTGTACATGGAGGGGACATAATGCCAGAGTTTTTTATGTCAAATGTGTCAACTTGAAGTGCAGTGAACAGGACATGAAGAATGGTAGTTAACGGAAAGTCTGGCACTGCGAGAAGCAGTGGCGAGGTAAGCGCTGCTTGGGATTGCAGTCTTGGCGCTTCCTGCATTCATGGTCTGATCTGTGAGGAGGAGGCAGCTAATGCCTGTGTGTAGCTAGAAGAGTAAGGTTAGAGAAATGGAATCATTGTGTGAAAAAATAAAACTAGAAAATGGTGGTTAAAAAGAAAGAGAAAACTAGTTCTCAGTTGACATTTTAGTTCTTATTTCAGATTTATTTTTTTATCAAGATTGTGTTATACATTCTGATCTATGCTAAAATACTTTGCCAGTAAAAGATGAATTTCTAGCATCTCGTTATTGAAATGCTAAAAATGTCCATCATTCTTTTTAGCATTAGTGGCTTTTTACCTTTCCAGAAGAATTCCTCATTAAAATACAAATGTGATTTCGGTATGCTACCCCTTAAGCTATTACCAGATGACTCCTTGGTCTGGATCATTTTCTTTATTTATACCCATTATATCTAAGGCACAGAGTTTAATGTACCTTGATTGGCAGGGAAGAAGATAAAGGTGTAAAAGATAGGACCTGTTTATTCATTACGGAGCAGTAAGATACATACATTTAAAGAACAAGTACCCCCCTTTGGGCATAAATATGAGTCATCAGTTCTAAAGGAATTTATTTGTATTTGTGGTTTTGGGTGTTAATGGTATGCCATTTTGAAGGACGTGATTATTTTATTTTTTAAAAATTTTTATTTAAAATAGAAACACATTTCTCCCTCCCTTCTCTTCCTTTAATACTTCCCATGTCCCTGCTTACTCCATTTCAAATTGATGACTTCCTTTTTTTTTGATTGTTATTGTTATACACACACACACACACACACACACATACAAATATATATAAATAGAACTTGCTAAATTACCTTAGTGTTATTTGTGTGTATATTATCTTAGGGCTAACCTTT